>NC_079171.1:29695213-29988259 GCF_947568905.1 Ostrea edulis
TGTGGAGGTCTTTGTGGTGCCTTTTATTTCGAGTTGACAGGAATATATCGTATCGACTTATGACTGAAAATGTTATTGTTACGAGATTAAAACGTCGACATATCTAAATGTCGAATTGAAGACCACAACAAGGGAGTTTTTTCTCTTCTCATGTAGAAATGTTTGAATAAACGCTGCTTCATAAAAATATAAAAAGTCCAGACAAATCAATTTACACCTTGTACTATTGTGCGGGATAGTGACATCATAGTAAGTGAATGATTGTGACGGTAAATCATCAATGTCGCAAACAGACGTTACTATGACGTCACCATAAATGTTATCATCTAACGAGGAAATATTCAAAAAAAAAAAAAAAAAAAAAAAAAAAAAAACTACCCGAAGACCGTAATGCCGAAGTATTAGTAGGAACTGGTCGTTTATCATAAGAGGATAATTTTGGATTTGATCTAAAACAATATATAGCAACTTAGCGATTTTTTATTTTTTACACATTCATCGTTTGATTATCTATCTGTCTGTCTGTCTGTCTGTCTGTCTATCTATCTATCTATCTATCTATCTATCTATCTATCTATCTATCTATTTATCTATCTATCTATCTATCTATCTATTTAGATATAAAAGAGAAAATTTGAAGCCAAACGTTTATTCTAAATAAGCTGAATTAATTTTCGAAACATGTCAATCCGTTTAACATTATACGATTTCGGAAGAGAAATTAGTGCAGCATATCAATGAAGAATAATTGTAGAAGTGAACAGTTATATAATACAATAAAAGATCTTACCACGTTTTAACATCTTGGAGGTATGACTCTTCAATGCGTTTCCTGGAAAACAATACGCGTCCTTTATTTATACATGCCCAACAAAACAACACATAGTTTTTTCCCTTTCTCAGATGATGACGTTTGACAATTTCTTAAAATAATTGGAATTTGTATGATAACTTAATTTTGAATTAACGTCTAATCACGTTTTCCTTTGATGAATTCAGAAGACAGACAGAATAAGGCGATTCAATGTGTTTAATATGTCCCGGGAGGCGTGTTTGCCATAATCTTAATTTTGTATTTATTATATTAATTATGAGATTGGCCACTGGTCGTTTGTTTTACCTTTTCATCCATCGCTGCTTCACTGTGGTATATTCTCTTGAGTTTTTGTGAATATTTGTATAAATCCTTTGATATAGAGCTTTGAAGGCTTTATTCCGTTCGGATTACACTAATTTCATCAACAATCTTGGGCATGAAATTCTTTGATTTCATAAGATAAACCTAACTATTGTCTATGTTATTCCTTTATGAGACCAAAATGTGTTATGCCATGAGACCTATGACATTAAAATTAAACTGATGAATTCACAGTATGGATAAAAATGAGCTATCCTATTTATCTTAAAATTCATTGATTTAACATTTCAGAACGACATATCAAGTGACGTTGACACATGTAAATAATTTGTTAAAGTGTGCCGTGTAAATATTGACAAAATGTGGAGTAATTGAAATATATGATATGGGATATTTGGGATGTTTAAGTGAAACGCAGATAATTTATTGGTATTATGAAGATATGTACATATCATTCAATGACAATTTTATTTAACGGTAAAAACATTCCACTTAGCATGTCGATCCGATTTTTCTCTATCACACACTGAAATAAAACTGCAAAAGTATCCTGCTACTCCGTATACTTTTAGATACTTTTTGTAAACCGTGTGAAAGGTCATAAAGTAAAACTTATACGGTACCAATTTTGATGCACCAGATAAGCATTTCGACAAATACTGTCTCTTCAGTGAAGCTCAAGCCGAAATATTGGAAATTCGAAATAACAATAAACATATAAGAACTAAAAAGAAAAACAGAGTGCCGAAGACTGGGGTCAAATTCGTCTAAGAATCAGAGTTATGCATGAGGGAGATAATCTTTTTGAATTGAATTTCTAAATTTTAAAACAGCAATTAAACATAAATCCGTCTTTTCAAGCTAGTAACGAAGTACTTAGCTACTGGGCTGTAGAAACCCCCATAAACCAATGTACACGAAAATTACTGATAGAATCGTCTGTTAAGGGACTCCAATCCTCAGCAAGGTTTGGTAACTCGCGTAAAATCCGGAAAAAGTTTATTCGTATCATAAATTCCGGCATTTATATTTTTTGGAACTCTTCTTTGAAAAAAGAATAAGAATTCACAGATGTAAACAAACGGAAATGGAGGGGAATTGTATACGAGAAAGAGATAAGAAAGGTCGGTTCAAGAAAGCCTCGTCTACTGCTACTACAACCATTAGCACGTGTACGGATGAAAATAACAACCACCCTGACTTCATCGATGTCAACAGCGAAGATCCACTAGCACAGGTAGATGAATATGAGGAAAATAAAGAGACATTTGACCTGTTCCAAGGCAGAAGAGTTGTTGAATTTTCAATTCTGGTGGATCATTTGCAAAGAGGATGCTTTCTGTGTCATACGCCTTTGGATCTTGTTGACTGTGAGAAAGAGAGACGTTATGGACTAGCCAGCTTACTGTATGTGAGATGCAGGAAGTGCGACGAACTGACGATCATTCCAACTGGTAAACGACACAATATAGGTCAGAATGGTCAAGGTCCTTTTGATATCAACACCAAACTTGCTGTTGGTAAGTATTTTTATAAAAAATTAAACGTGTGTGTATTTTGCAATTTATCTGTAAAAGGTGTTTTCGAAGCTGGTCATATGTAGCTACGTAGGTACAAGTAGTGTTGTAGCATTTTGTAGTATACAGGTACCAGTACTCCTACTAGTATATATATTTATATATATATATATATATATATATATATATATATATATATATAGTATGTAGAATAGAAAAGAGGATTTATCCCTTGGCTAAATGGTAAAGTGCCAGAAATTGGATGTGAAAGATGTGATTGTGAGATCTTGTGTTGTCAATTACTACAGTGTTTGTACAATAGAGCAGTAAGTGCATACATAGTGTATATGAATATAAATCTTTTATTCCAGCTTTAACCTATGCAGGCATTGGCGAAGCTGGGGTTTCAAAGATCTTTTCCACGCTAAACATACCAATTCTTACTCCAAGAAATTTGAAGAAGAAGAAGAAGAAGAGAGAGAGAGAGAGAGAGAGAGAGAGAGAGACTGTCCCTGCTCTAGAGTCACTGGCAAGAAATTCCTGTGATAAAGCCTTACAATTGGAGGCACATAAATCAAGGTTTATATTATTTTATAGTTACTCAATTTTGTGCATTAGTTCACTTCATCATCGCAAGCCACAGATTTTGTGTTTATTCTATTTGCACATAGAGAAAATAGAATGGAGACCAAACCCGTGGCTTGCGACAATGCGTTCACTTCTGAGGGTATGTCAACCAGCCTTTACTGATTTGATGCTTGAATGTAAATGATATATAATATATATAAGTAATTATATGAATGCATTTATATCAGGTATGTAAAATGTATGGACAATTTATTGCATTATTGGTAAAAAGAGACAAATATATACTGCGGCACTCTTGTTTGCAATAAAAATAATAGAATTTTATAAATTTCATGTCAAATGTTGACACGATATCAATTTGTTTTCATTTTTTTCCAACAAATATATACTGCGGCACTCTTGTTTGCAATAAAAATTATAGAATTTTATAAATTTCATGTCAAATTTTGACACGATATCAATTTGTTTTCATTTTTTTGCACCTGAGGGACGGAGTACCTTAAGAAAACTTATAAAGAAAGCTGCATGAAATCAGCGCAAAATGTTAAACATGGGCTAGATGGTTTCGTGTTTAAATGTTTAATAATTATTTCTTACTGAAAGTGGTAGGATTTTCTCAGTAATTCTGATAAACTATGAGTGTTTTACCGTCATTATCGCCAGTTAGACCAATATTCAAATCTCGGGATAATGTGTTATTTTTGTGATTTCTGTTAAGGTACATCCGTGGTCTGTTTATAACAGTCATGCAATGGCGTCATACGGAAGCGCATGTTTGTCATATTGTTATGATACAAACTGTTCTCATGTAAACAACCAAAATAGTTTTTAAGAGTTATAGTAACAGTTTACGTGCATAATAAAGCATGACATGTCTTAAAATACCTGCGAGATTACGTACCACCGTCTACTCTGTATATTTATTGCAATGTCTTGTAAATGATGCCACATTGCTTGGTGTATGAATTAAGAAAAAGCTTTTATTGAACATTAATCGAACCTCGGAAATTACGTCTGAAGTCGATGCGAGATATCAATCAAATGTCCTGTAGAAGTAAAAGTTTAGAAATACGGTTTTGAACTGTTTGTTATTAAAATCAATGTGATAAATAAATCTTTTTTTAAGATGAAGATAACGAAAAGGCACTTCTACAAAAAAGGATAGTTTAGTACAGCACAAACATGGACCCCTGGAAAGGCACATGGAAGGAACGTGAATATCGCGTGAAAATGTTGGATGGGAGAGACAACGAAATAGATCAATACGAAAAATATTAAACATATATATGTAGAGACCCTGAAGCGTACTATTTCATGTGAAACGTTCAGTTAACGTTCCGTTCCAGATAAGGACCGTTCCAGTCTCTCATCAAACATTTCTGTTCAAACCTTCCAGCGTTCCATTCCCAGTCAAAAGCATTCCTTTCCCAACCCAAAGCATTGTCATCCTACACCATTCGTTCCATCAAACAGTTTGGAGCTCGCGCGACAGTCTGTTATTGTAG
Source organism: Ostrea edulis (assembly GCF_947568905.1). Classification (NCBI taxonomy): domain Eukaryota; kingdom Metazoa; phylum Mollusca; class Bivalvia; order Ostreida; family Ostreidae; genus Ostrea; species Ostrea edulis. The sequence goes on from NC_079171.1 coordinate 29,699,962, forward strand.
GTCAACATGGCGTTTGAACGGAATGGAAGAAGACTGTTACTCTTGATTCTACACAATAAAGATGGAGTTCAAATCCGTAAAAATAATACAGAAAGGTGAAGATAACGAACAGTGATCAATCTCATAACTCTTATAAGCAATACAAAATAAATAGTAGGGCAAACACGGACCACTGGACACACCAAAGGTGGGATCAGGTGCCTAGGAGGAGATAGCATTGTCGACCGGTCACACATGCCGTGAGCCTTATATCTTAATCATGTAAACGGAGTTATCCGTAGTCAAAATCAGTGTGCCAAGAACAGCCTAACAATAGGTATGGAACATGTCAGAGAGCATTTGGAAACCACTGTTTTTCTCCGAGGGTCTCTACAGCCCAGTAGCTAAGTACTTCGCTACTAGCTGAAAAAATACGGATGTATATTTAATTGCCGTTATAAAATTTAGACATTCATTTCAAATTTAAGGATTATCTCCCTCACGCATAGCTCTTCTCCTTAGACGAATTTGACACCACTTTTTGGCACACTGTTTTCCCCTACAATAGCTCTAAAATGTCATTGTTATTTCGGATTTCCTACTTGAAGTAGGCATAATTATCGGACTAATATGAATTTGACATGTTTTAAAATGGTAAATGTATTGGAAGATTAAAATGAATTACTTTTTAGAATTTCAACTGGTGAAGTGTCATTTCTAAAGGATGTATGAAGTGATCGAGGTACTATGAGTTGGTGGAGTAACATGGTACATGTACTAGTCTACGGGAGAGTCAACATGGAGTACACACTATAGGTACCCCTCGCCACCTTCCTTAATATCTTTTTGTTATCTTTACTTTTCATTGATATAATTATTCCCCTTCCTTCCACTTCAAAATATTCATGAAAGATGAATATAACGAACAGTGATCAATCTCGTAAATCCCATAAGCAATACAAAGTAGATAGTTGGGCAAACACAAAATAATATCATTCAAATTGAACTTTCATTTTGACAAGTGATATCTCTCTTTCCTGCAATTTGAATAAAACAAGTACTGAAAGGGTCCAAAATGCAGAATTAGAAATCGAAGCCATGCCATTTATTCCCATCTTGGACCAAAGCGCTCTGTTCTCGATGAGACCCGTTCGTACCATATCTCAAAACGTTCCTTTCCCCGATAAGATCTGTCCCTTTCATACCATTCAGCGTTCGTTCTCCAAACAAAAGAGTTCGTTCTCAAACCGTCCAGCATTCGTTCGACGTTCCGCTAGTGTAGTAGTACGCTTAATTGTCTGTAGCATAATAAAGGTTTGCTTTTGACATTACGGCATATTAGAAATACTATAATTACCTAAATAGTTTCTTTTAAAATGCTTGAAGATTGACTTAACGTAACTTATTTTTACTATGGATTACTCTAGTTCCCGGATTAAGATATAGGGCTCATGGTGGTTGTAACCGGTCTACATGGGGTGATTGCTCCTTCTACGCACTTGATCTCACCTCACCTGTGGTATATCCAAGGGTCCGTGTTTACTCAACTCTTTATTTGGTATTCTAGACTCTATCACATCATATACAGTTGCTTCGTCAACAACGATGGAACAAGAAGTGATCAATCATTCAAAAATTATTTAGATAGATACCAATCTGAAGCTGTGTAAAAGGATAAATACACAAATATGCTGAAGCTCCTTATTGACAATATCATTGTAGTTTTTGGTGAATCCATTAGCTAGCACATTGTTGTAATAAGTGATATGTGAGATTGAGACTCGTATATCTAAATTGGTATATGAATCCGGGTATAAATTATATAATGTTTTTTCGTGATCATATAGATATTGATACTAATAATGAAACAGGAAAAGGTTTATACTCTTGCCTTTTGCATTCGATGCGTTTTCATGGTGAGCATACATGTCACGTGTTTATGTCTTTTCATTTTGCTTAAAGTAAGTGTGAATGGTATAGATTTTATACCCATTGCTTATTCCATTTTATTAATAGATAATAGATGAAATATTTCTCCGCGTTTTTTGTATAGTTTTGACATATTTACTGCAAATGTACGTACATTCACGTAAAGAAAAGGCATTCTATATTTATTTATCCAAAGCTTTTAGAATGATTTATTACTTTGCGATATGTTTATTGTAAGTTTGAACACTACATGGTGTTCCAAATCGTTAAAGCTTGTAATTTGATTGAAATAGAAACAAGGCACTTTTGATTTAATGTACAGTTACACATTATTGTGCTCAAAGTATTAAAGAAAACTATGTGAAAATGTGTTTTACATGCTATCTCCAATAACGTCATCCTAATTTCAATTCAATTTCTGTTGTTTTTTTTTTGGCTTATTCCCCTTGAATGTCGGTTTCGTATGCCTCTGAATATGTTTCCTGTATATGACCCAAATAATCCTTGCTTACGTCATATGACCAGAAATGTGTTGTTTATGAAAAGTGAAGATAACGAACATTGGTCAATCTCAGAAGGAATGCAAAACATATAATTAGACAAACACGGACCCCTGGGCACAAAGAGGTGGGATCAGGTGTCTAGGGGGAATAAGGATCCCCTGTCGACCAAATAGACAAAAACAAAAACATTGAGAAAGAAAGAAATGATGTTCCTGAAAATGTTTGGTTTGTATGTTCCGAATGGTGTTTGGTGTATATGCCCCCTGTGAATGGTTATTTGTAATGATTTTCTTAAAGTCACCATTTTGCAAATTATATGGTCGTTATAACGACCTAGCTTGCCAATACAACCAATCAGTGCGTCAGATGCTGTCTAACGTGTTTCATACTGATTGTTAGACTGTTCGTGACAAACTGATTTTGACTACGGATAAATCCGTTTGCCTGATCAGGATATAGGGCTAACGGTGGGTGTGACAGATCGACAGGGATGCTTACTCCTCCTAGGCACCTGATCCCACCTCTGATATGTCCATGCGTCCGTGTTTGCCCAACTATCTATTTTGTATTTCTTATGGGATTGATGAGATTGATCACTGTTCATTATCTTCACCTTGTTAGAATGTTAAATCCTTTATCGAAAGCAACACACATGTTTACGTTGTTGTTTTAAAGGCAGAATAAGACACCTGGAAATCTTATATTGATAAAACATTTAACATTGAAAACTCAAGTTACATTATTTAGTTAAAATAGAGGTTTAGAAAAAAAAGTAATCTATCCACTAGGCTCGACCCATAATCTACATACGTTAACCGATAGAGCTATTGGGCTAGACAGTCAGATTTAAAAGAAATATGCAAGTTTTGATGATTTTTATGAATTCATTCATTTTTCAAAAGGAAGTTTGTCAGTCTAGTTTGGTATATCCATGGGCCCGTGTTTGCCCAACTCTCTATTTTGTATTGCTTAGGCCACACCAATTTGTAAAATAGTTCTTCGGATTTTCAAAAAAAAAAAAGTCAGGCGAGAGGGCGAAATTATTTTACAAATATTATTTTTAATTTTGGAGATAAAAATTATGAGGCGAGCGAATACAAGAAATATAAATATTTTTAATTGAATTAAGTGTGATTTTAAAAAGCGGGCGCCTAAAAATAAAGATCTAAAATCATCAGATATCATTTGTTTACCACATAAACTTACTATTTTTCAACTTCGTTGATATAGTTTACAATAAATAAAAAGTATTTCAGGTTTCAAAGACTTATTTTCTTTATACCTAATACATGTACTTTGCAACATTAACTGATAAGGTCTTTTTCAAGAATTTTATTTAAGTTTCATTTCTACAAACTTTCGATTCAGAGATATGCATATTGCTAGGGACACATCCAGTTTTGACATTCATTGCAACTGCAATATCCATTGCATCGCTTTGAGCATTTTCTTGAATTTTGATAGGACATCACCAAACCTTTTGTGAATTTGTCGTTAACTGTCGGTCCGGTTTAAAATAGTCATCGATCAGTACCCCTTGCTTGTTGTAAGAGGCGAATAAATGGGGCGGTCCTTCAGATAGGACTGCAAAAACTGAGATCCTTGTCACAGCAGGTGTGGCACGATAAAGATCCCTCAGTGCCATAAGCCCTGAGCATAGGCCTATATTTTGCAGCCCGTCACAGACAATGGTAACGTCTTTCATGTGAGTGAAATATTCTCAAGAGAGACTTCAGTCAATATATAGGCTAATCAAACAATCAATCATACGCTGTCAATGTTCTCTAAATAGTGGCATCGAATAGCGCTTCAAAAGTTTCATCGGCTTCCAGTTCGATTCCAGCATAAGGAACAACTTCCAATCCAGTGTTATGAAGTATCGTACATATTAAGATAGACATCATGAATAACTTAACCGTATTACACTGTTAAGAAATTTATCGAGAGCCCGCGCTTCTGTCATTTCTCAGCATATACATCAAGGTTATTTGTGCGCTTGTTGTAAAAGCTAAAAAAAAAAATATTTACGGATATTTTTGAACACGCGAGCGGATATTATTTTTTGATAATATTATAATTTGGATTTGTTACAAATAGAAGCGACGAATCCGACGAACTAGATTACAAATTGGCATGGCCTTATAGGAGTTACGGTATTGATCGCAGTTATCTTCACCGTTCTTGTAATTATAGATATATACGAGGTTCACTAAGAGAAACCACAGGAGTTTTTAATGTGTGAAAAAGTTCGAATTATGTTTATTGAAGCCCCATTATAATTCACTGAAATGTATTAAAAGAAACATAGTTAATTTTTTTCCTTTATGATTTTGCTTAATGGGGAAACACTTATTTCACATCAATGAAAAAATGCTCCCAATGTTTTGGCACTTGTCACGTGACTTGGCCGGATTGATTTGTCATTCTGCCAATGACTGCCAACTATTTACGCATCATTGACACTCTACAACAGTTGACAAGAAAACAAATTACTGAATGGAAAGATACAAAGATTTATTTTTTGAGATCTACAGGGTGGATATGCCACAAATATTTAATTCCAACTAAAATAAGTTCATATACTGCTGTTTATAAATGTGAAACACAATTTGATTTTTTCTTCAAATCATGGTTATTGCATGATAATTCCAGACATAAAATATTTCAAATTCTATGGAGAATGCACTATAAAAATATCAGCTCCTTTCAATGATTTACAGAAAGATATGGTCATACATCCATTTTAATTTAGGAAATAAGCATAAGAGTTATTAGTAACAAACAGAGAAACAAAGAAATATATTAATTACAATAGCAAAATACCAAAAGATTTGTTCTATTTTTTTGAATACCAATGCAATGACCATCATATCAAATGATTGAAATATGGAACAAACTTCTACATGTCTATCATACAGTAAAATGAAAAATGTATGACGTGCTTTGACGCCTTAGAAACAACAGTCAAAACACATTAACATGTCTACTAGTACTAAGGACATAAAGGTCAGTTGAGTTTTGAACGGTGAAAGTTATTTGTAACAAACAGACAAACAAACAAATGTATTAAATAAAATAACGAAATACAAAATCCAATGTTCTATTTTAAAAACACAAAATCAATAACCAGCCTCACAAATGATTGAAACATGGAACACGCTTGATGTATCGTACAGCAAAATGACAAATGTGTGACGTGATTTGACGCCTTAGAAACAACAGTCAGAAGATAACAACACGTGCACTAATACCAAGGACACAAAGGTCAGATGAGTTTTGAATGACAACACGTTTACTAATCACTAACGATAAAACATGTACAATAAAAGACTGGAACATTTACGCCTTCAGCCCACAAACACAGAACGAGGGCAGTCTGTTCCAACTTCAAATACACAGAACGGTGGCAGTCTCGTCTGACTTCACACACACAGAACGGTGCGGATTCTTCTGACTTCATACACACAGAACAGTGGCGGATCCGTCCGACTTAACACACACATAATAATGTGAATCCTTCCGACTTCATACACACAGACCGGTGGCGGATACTTCCGATTTCACACACAGTCACACAGACCGACGGCGGTCCCTTTCGACTTTAAATAATACAGAGTAACATAACAAATCACTTCTAAATATCAAGTTACAAATATAACAACAAATCACTCCTAAATATCAAGTTACAAATACAACACATCACTCCTAAATATCAAGTTACAAATACAACAACAAATCACTCCTAAATATCAAGTTACAAATACAACAACACATCACTCCTAAATATCAAGTTACAAATACAACAACAAATCACTCCTAAATATCAAGTTACAAATACAACAACAAATCACTTCTAAATATCAAGTTATATGTTTCCCAACAAATCACCTCTAAATACCAATAAAATCACTTCTAGATATCTAAATATCAAGTTACATGTCTCCCAACAAATCACTTCTAGATATCAAGTTATATGTATCCCAACAAATCATCTCTAAAAATCAGCGGCCTCCGTGGCCAAGTGGTTAGAACATCGCCCTCAAAATTACACGGTCTCTCACTTCTGTCGGCGGGGGGTTCGAATCCCGCTCGCGCCGGCAAGTGAGAAAGTTTCCAAGTTTACTTTCGTAAGGTCGGTGATCTCTTCCCAGGTACATTGGAAAAAAAAACCACACACCAAAACTGGGCGCCACCATATAACTGAAAAATTGTTGAGTGTGGCGGAAAACATCAATCAATCAATCCAAATATCACAACAAACCCCTTCTAGATATCAAATTACATGTGCGTAGGTCATTGTCATGTATTTTATACAAATTTCCAGAAAAACGACGAAGGAAACTTCATTTATTCATTCAACTTTTGAGGATAGAGTCTTCATCGTGATTATAATTGGCATATAATTCGTTGGAAAATTACCACATCAAATTTAAAACCAAGCGAACAACATTAAAGGAGACATTACACAGCGTTTTACCAACTGGGTGTGTAAACCCCATAACAATTTTGTTTTTATTCTATAATCAAAAATTCTAAATCAAAGCGAAAACGTATTTATGTACATGTGTGAACATCTTCGCTAGTCAAGGGTTTACGATCTGCTCCATTTCTCTACAACCCTTGGCTGCGTTAGTACAATTTTCGTAGCTTTTAGTGGCGTCTTCTAGCAGATGGAGAAAACAAACGGTTTGGTTTCCATCATGTTCAACAAATTAAAATGCATCTTTCAACTACACTTTGTGTGTAGTAAAATAAAAATAGCTGCAATCAGTGAGTTACACTGTTTTATATGTAAATCATTTAAAATCAATAAACTTTTTTTTTCGTTAGCAAAGCCTCATTGCACAGTCTACACAACAACATGCTGTATGGAGAATATGAAAATCTGATTAAATGGAAACGTTTTGAAGACAATAACTAATTGTTTACATATTCCTTCGTCTTGCAATTGTTCTGACGTATCAAGCTCTCTACAGGGGACAAAGGCCTGCATCCAATCATATGCAGGATATTGTTGTCACCAAAATCGTGCTAACACAGCCAAGGGCTGCAGAGAAGTGTAGCAGATCGTAAACCCTTGGCTAACAAAGATGATGTATGAATGATGGAAGTACACCTTATAACGTGATGTGATATCTTCACTAGATATGGGGCTGCTGAAACTACGCAAGGGTATGGCATGTTCAATTATCAATAACTCTCAGATAAGGAAAGACGGATTGAAAGCCTGTATGCACATCTGATCGAACTCTATGATTAATGAAACTTTGGATATCACACACTGAAAATAGAATACAGTAGGGATTTGGCAGTGTCAGTGATCTGACTTGATTTTAGGTTTTGATCATAACATGCACAGTGTACATACGCATTATAAGCAGGATATGTTTCCAACCACAGCTTAGAAATGACAGATATCTAGGAAGCCAGAGTGAGTTCCAATCCTTTTAGGGAAACTTTAACATTTTTTCTCTCAATATCTTCTACTTTTCAAATTCTGAAATAAAAATAAATCTCAAAACATTAGGATAAATACCTATTTTGAATTAGGTTGTATCACTTAAGTGACATGTCTGTCATGCTTGTATTGTTAAATAAATATGTTTAGACAGTGTATTGGGTATTCTTAGATTTTATCAAGTACCTAATGAACTAATAGCATTGAGTTCAGCTTCTCCATCGTCAACTTCCCACATTTATGTAGCAATATTCCATTATCACCTGCATATGGTGTTTATATATCTCAACTGATTCGATATGCAAGAGCTTGTTCTGGGTATAGTCAGTTTTTAAATCGAGGTAAGCTACTGACAAACAAGTTGATGGTACAGTGATTTCAACAGTCTCGATTGAAGTCAGCATTTCGCAAATTCTATGGTCGTTATAACGATCTAGTTCGTCAATACAACCTTGCATTGGGTCAAATGCTGTCTGACGTGTTTCATACCGATTTTTAGGCCGTTCTTGGCACACTGATTTTGACTGCGGATAACTCCGTTTACCTGATCAGGATATAGGGCTCACGGCGGGTGTGACCGGTCAACAGGGGATGCTTACTCTTCCTAGGCACCTGATCCCACCTCTGGTGTGTCCAGGGGTCCGTGTTTGCCCAACTATCTATTTTGTATTGCTTGTAGGAGTTATGAGATTGATCACTGTTCGTTATCTTCACCTTGCAACACAACTGGTTGGAAAGTCTCTTCGCAAGTTTTGAAAGAGTCTGTGCAGATTAGTGCATAAGGACTCACGTATTGATTTAACTCAATCTCCGTTGAAGAAAATAACATATGGATAGTTAGAATATAGATTTAGAATTAATGTGAATTACATATTTCTGTATATCCCCTATTTTAAACTTAGATGCAAGAGTTTGCGTCAACATAGTATGATTATATACCATACCTTTTAGCCTAGAGGCATGAACTACGCACAAATATACAACCGCAAAATTGTCGGATTGAAAATTTAAGTGTTGAGAAAATGATGAGAACACGGAATTCAAGTCAGACTGATAGAACATTGTCACTGAATTATAGTACAATTCAAATTACGTTTTTCAATTTACACTTGTTCAGTAGTGAAACAACTCCTTTAATCACTATTGGGGAAGCGAAGAAAAAGAGAAACGGATGAATAAAATGAACCAGTTTACTTAAGATTTCTCCAAAATTTAAAAGGGTGTCGTTTAGATAGGGAAGCTTTTCTGTTGTGAAAACATCATATCGCCATAAATTCTGCAAGATTTCGTACAGCGATTTGATGACGTGTAATATCAATATGGTGATTACAACCACTGTCATTTGCAATTTGAGATTATGTGCAACTCGTGACGTTTTTGCAACACGCAGACGATGAAAGAGGAAAATGAAATTCAAAACTACAAGTGCTAGTAGTAAAATCCCATCGTCTACTATGTATAAAAAACGTGTTCTACTAAAAGGGATCGACCAAATGATATATCTCATGATAGTTCCATACGTTATGCTGAATATTAGGGCTGTGAAAGACAAGGCAATGATTAGGCTATTTGTAAGATGCACGCGACTTTTAAGGGGATAAACAAACATCACGTAACGGACAGAAGCCAGTAACATGACATTCAGTTTAGAAAACATCTTCACCGAGTACAGACTAATATCTGAAAACATTTGCCGTTGCATTACTTCACAATAACCTACATCTGGCAACGACAAATTGACCCAATTGTTCACAAAGTAGAACAAATCTGAAATACATAAAGATAAAACACTCATATAAAAGGGTTTTCGGAGACGTTGACAAAACAGAATGACAACAACTACTATCAGGTCACTACCACTTCCAATCATAGTAATGATGATACCGACAAATATAATATCACTTCCATGATATGTTACATTTGTAGTTACATAGGAAAATTCTCCTGCATCGAACAACTGAATGTCTTCCTCAGATATGAAGGGGGAATCCATCGAGGAGTTGATGGTTTGTTTTGAAGAAGACTTTGTACATAGGAGATTATATGTGTACGTCAACGAGGGATCTAAGTCACCATCAATGATGGACATATTCCCGATAAGGTACATACACTCAGATATTTCTCTAGCTTTCATACACTCAATAAATGCAATAGGGAAAAATGTAAAAGATCCATTGTTCCACGGGTCAATGAACTCTGCTGGTATGCTGTCATTGGAGGTAAGGATTTCTTCAGACCATCCTGTAATGAAAAATATACGTCGAACAACTACATTATATGCATATGCATTGTTTCTCCAATGGGGATTGGGGTTAGAATAGGTCCTTAGTACCCCTAGCTTGTTGTAAGAAGAATCTAAATGGGGCGGGCCTTCGTATGAGACCGCAAAAACCGAGGCCCCGTGTCGTAGTATGTGTGACACGATCAAGATATATCCCTGCTTATCGAGAGGGAGGTTAAAAACATACAACCAATCAATCATATACGCATAGTTTATATTGTGTTTAAAGTATCTCCCTTGAAATTTATCTCGACTAATATTAAAAAAAACCCATACCGCATATCAATAACAGGAAACAATAGATCAGACCCTGACTGACGGATTCGGCCAAGCGTGTCAACTAAGCATCTAAGCTTGGAAGTGTATAGAAATTAAATGCATGCGTTACCCATCCATTTCATCTACCACAAGATAACTTTTATTTCACGATTGAGTCGATAATTACCTCCCTTAACGACGAATGGAAATGAACCAATCACAGTCAAATTGTATCTAAAAATCGGCAGGTAGTTAGAGGTGATTCAATCTTTTCGTCGAGTAGCATTTGATGGATGCAATTTGGGAAAGAATAAAACGTTTCCGTGGTAACAACACCAACTTTCTTGCCTACCAGTCGATGTGTAATTCTTTCTCCTTCATTATGTACAGAACGCCCAGATTGTCTCCGTCAATTATGTGTTGTCGCCGGGAACAACAATTCTAGTGACGCAATAAGCATGAAAAAGCAACAAATATTGCCAAAGTCTTCCAACTAATTTTGGTAATATCAATGTCGCTAATAATATCAAATTAAACCAAACAATTTAAACAAAGGAGTGGATACATTTGTACGTGTATCTTATTTATAAACGATGGATTCGTTAAACATGGTCGGAATATCCGGCTTACGACAGTTGTGCCCAGTTGACGGAGGATGCTTGCTCCTCCTGGGCACTTGGTCCCACCTTCAGTGTGTCCAGTGGTCCGTGCTTGCACATATCTCTATTTTGTGTTGCTTATAGGAGGTATGATATTGATCGTTGTTCGTTATCTTCGCCTTTCACAGTTAGTATATGAGTTATGTAAACTTTAAGAATCACAACATTAAAAGACATCTCTAAAGAGGATTCATTTCATCCACAAACCAGTATGAAGGTCGTACTATACTAATGTCAATTACTGACAAACAAGGCTTACCAGCCCTCCCATATTTTATAATCTGAAATTTCTTGCACGGATATATACAATAAAGACGGTGACAGTTAGATATTAATCTGTACTTTCTATTCTCTGTTATCTATTATTTCACTCACATTTTACATGTATGTTTGTATGTGGTGATAAGCATTTTTTAATTTTCGAGAAAATTAATTTCAATTTTCATGCTTACCTTTCTTTAGACAAGTGTAGTCACATTTATAATTTTAGTTTTCATATTTCACCTACAAACATATAAAGGGGCAAGGACACGATTTGAGCTGAATTTAAATTATTTTTTTTTTTAATTTTTTTTTTTTTACATTTATATTGTTTACAATGCAACACAAGTGAGATACAGCACTTACAATTCGTTGTATTGTAAACAAGGCTCATGCCATATTTTTGTTTACATATAGATTGCTCAATTGAAATTTCATGTTTAAAACAAAATGAGATCTGTCAAACACTAGAAATTGTTTAATTCTGTTCAAATTTAACTTATAATTTGAAAAATCTGCTTTAAACGAACCTTTTACTGATATATTTAACCTATGTAAACAAACACATGGCACGAACTTTGTTTACATACATGTAACAAAAAATTGTAAGATTTGTAAGTACTTCGACAACTGACGTTTGAATTTTTGCTGACCATTCGAAATACCCTGTGAAAGCATTTTAAACATTAAGAATAGAAATTTGATATTTGAAATTTTCATATCAAATCGTGTCCATGTCCTTAAGCAAAATGCATAAAAATTGATTACCACCGAACTGCAGTGTCAGGAATAGAAAGATGAAAAAAAGCAACAAAAAAAAAAGAAAAAAAAAAAAAAGTGGCCATGCTACATTTAAAAAGAAAAGAAGAACAGTCATCCTCATTGACCCATTCAGATCTTTCAGCGTTACATGTTCTGCTGCTGTCACTAACTCTAGCTTCTGCAGCTATATTTGAGAATGTCATTCCTACAGATTGTAAGAGAGAAATTTGTTGGGTCCCAGTATGAAAGGTGAAGATAATGGACAGTGATCAATCTCGTAACTCCTATAAGCAATACAAATTAGATAGTTGGGTAAACACGGACCCCTGGATATATCAAAGGTGGGGTCAGGTGCCTAGGAGGAGTAGAGCATCCCTGTCGACCGGTCACACCCGTTTTATTAATATTAAAATTTGGACTTCATTCCAATACTTATACAAATAGATAAACAGGGAATCCTTACTCCTCCTAGGCACCTGATCTCACCTCTGGTGTGTCCAGGGGTCCGTGTTTGCCCAACTATCTATTTTGTATTGCTTGTAGGAGTTATGAGATGGATCACTGTTCGTTATCTTCACTTTGCATAAATGAATATAGAAAAATCGAGTTAATTTAGGAGATAACAAGATTTCAAACCTCTCCTTTTAGCACAAACTATGAAAATTGAGAAAGATAAAACAAATACTTAAAAAAATTATGAACATCAGGAATATTGCTTATCACCTATAGTATCACACATCAATTAGAAATTCAAAATGTATTTAAGGAAAAATTGATGATACCGAATAATTTCCTGACTCCTATAGAGAATACGACATTAAGATTAAGCCAACTACGAGTTAAAAGATCTCTGTTCCTTATTTTTACCTTTTCATTTAACATGAATTGTGAGATAACAGACAATCGTGAAACTGATAAGTCCTACAAGGAAGATAAAATGAAGAGTTGGGAAAAAGGGATCTGTTGACATACCTGAGGTATGATCAGGTGTCTAGGAGGAGTAAGCATCCCCGTTGAATGACCATACTTGTCATGAAAGGCGAATATAATGAACAGTGATGAACAGTAATCAATCTCATAACTCCCACAACCAATACAAAATAGTAGGTTGGGCAAGCACGGAACCCCTGGACACACCAGAGGTGGAATCAGATGCTTAGGAGAAGTTTACATCCCCTGCTGACCTGTCACACCCGCCGTGAGCCCTATATCTTGATCATGCTTCACACACAAAACTGACAAAAGTTCACTAGATGCAATATATCGTTTAGGACCTATTGGTTTTACATTTATAGATTTCAGTAAAACATTTGATTTAGTGAATCGGGAGACATTTCTAAAGAAATTCATTCAAATTTGATGATATGGCGAATGAGTAGTTGACATAATATCTTGACAGCTGGAAATATGTGCAAACATTGGAACATGTGTTTCTCAAGGATGTATTTTGGGTCCTTTTTTATTTTTATCATACATAAATGACCTTCCGTTACATGAAAATCATTCATATGTCGACATGTTTACCTACGATTTTAGTATACACTCTAATGGTTAAAGTAGACAATGTTTTGAAAATGTACTTAATTCAGATCTTTGTGATATTGTGATATTGAGAATTACTGTTAATGGTGCTAAAGGTAGATAAAACTAAATTCAGATCTTTGTGACAATGAGATTTAGTGCTCTCATAATCAAATGATGCTAAATTAGATAAAACTAAATTTATGCTGATGGATACATAGCAAAGAAAATCTAAATTAGAAGACCCAAATTTAAATAATAATAATAATGTTATAAGAACCATGGAAGGTGAAATATACTGACGTCCCGTGGTTACCCGGGTTACAATAGGTCCTCAGTACTCTTGCTTGTCGTAAGAGGCGACTAAATGGGGCGGTCCCTCGGATGGAACCGCAAAAACGAGGTTCCTTGTCACAGCAGTCGTGACACGATAAAGACCCCTTCCTGCTGAAAATCTGTAAACACCGATCATTGACCTAAACTTTGCGGCCCTTCATCGACAATGGTGAAGTCTCCATATGAGTGAAATATATTCGAGTTGCACGTTAAACATTATACAATCAATCAATTAAACGACACTGATGAAACCCGTGTAACATTAAGTTTGCTCTCAGTAGCTCACCTCGTTCTAAGAATTGATTATTTGCAGGTACAAGTATGTCCTTGTGTATGGAATCAATTGAGTAGTTGAACATGAACTGAAGGGAAATAACTCTTGTTGACATTTTACATAATTGCGGACATTTATACCTATTCTTATGATAACTCCGTTTACCTGATCAGGATAAGGGGCTCACGGCGGGTGTGACCGGTCAACAGGGGATGCTTACTCCTCCTAGGCACCTGATCCCACCTCTGGTGTGTCCAGGGGTCCGTGTTTGCCCAACTATCTATTTTGTATTGCTTGTAGGAGTTATGAGATGGATCACTGTTCGTTATCTTCACCTTGCATTCTTATGATTGAAATCCAATTCTTATAACTCATAAACGAAAACGTTGAAAATATCACTAATTCTATGATAAACATTTTGTGGGCGTTACCTGGAAACTGTTGACCAATAGGAATATCTGTCATATCAATGTAGTTTTCCATTGGTTGATCTGGTATGGTTGTATTCCCATGTATACTCCCATGGGCATCGTTTGGTGTTGTCATATTTTCTGGTAGTCTCTGGTTTGATATCCATGTTGAAAAAAAAATCCAACACCACCAAAGAGCTGTCGTAAAATGTAGAGTGTGAAAAGAAATTATGACGACAGTGTAGAAAACCATGCTAGAGAGAGTCACTATTGTGTACCCATGTTACAACCAATGCACTGTTTATGATCATTAGAACTGGATATACAATGAAAACTATCAAGTAATAAATACTGCTATTGGCGGGAAAATTGAGCATATGATATGGCGTCTGTACATCTGCTAAGTTTTCCCAAGAGACAAGAAAAAACCTTACCGATGAGATAAAAAATTTCAATGACAAAAACAAAATGGATGTTGAAGTAGAAAACAAACTGTATGAAACTTTCAAGGACAGGGTGATCTTGGCATGATGAACTATACAATATTATACACGTACAGTATCATAGGGTACATATAGGATATAAAGCGCGAACGATCACAAAAGTAGTTCATACCGGGAGTGATATAAACAATGGACGTTCACTAGAGCATTGGTATATGAATCAAGCAATAGACACCACACATACAGATATATGTATATTGGACCGAGTATTTGGGGTGAGTATTTTTGATTCAGTTATTAGGTTGCTACCTTTTTCGAATGTTTTTCGAGCAATTTTGATAACGACGTTATATACCAACCACAATGCCTATAGTACTTTTGTGTATACAGTGTTATGACATGTTGATATAAGTATTAAATACGACTGAGGATGACTGGTACGTGTAACAGGGTCGACATATTTACAAAGAAATTATTCCGATGAAAGAGACATGTATATGTAATCACTGATAAGACCACGGCACTGCTAGCTATTTAAACCTCAATCCGCCTCTTTATCAAGAGCCAGGGGTCCGTGTCTGCTCAGCTCTTTAGTGTGTATTGTAGATATGAGTTATGAGATTGATCACTATCCGTTATCGTCACCTTTATAGGAGGTATGAGATTGATCACTGTCCGTTATCTTCACCTTGTATATAGACACTGGTAAGAGAATACCTTATCTGGATTGTATTTTACTATTCCAACATATACTATACTCTTAAGAGTGCTCATTTTGTGTCATAATACGTCACTACATCAATATTCTTGCACAAGAGCCTGTTTGAAAAAATCAACATAATAATTCTTGGGTTTATGCTAATTATTTAATCTTTTTCTACAATTCTTCTTAAAGATTGACTTGATTTACATAACAAAATAATTCCTCATTGCTTAAAGTGCAAGAACGTGTACCTAAACCTCAGACATTTACTTATCCTTTATCTTTACAATTGTGTATGATTCTCCTTAAATTTTGAAATTCGATTCCAAGAACTATATGCAAATCATTTAGGAAAATATCGACGTACATAATTTCGTAAGCATCAACAAATGGCATTGTAACGTGTTCCTGGGTTCTTTACAAGAGATGGGGTCATAGATTTATCATTTTCATCTTACTCTACTTGAGCTATTGATTTATCATTAACATAAGTTTTTTTCTATTTCTCTGTCTGAGCGTTGATTGGTACTGTGTTCCTGAGCTAAGTTTCTATTGCTTAGTGAAAGTAAAGGGTGTCTCACCCTTATTCAGGATAATTACACCCAGTACCCCACTGCAATTCCTTAAGCTCTTTTCACTAATGCTTATTCCGTTTCTCCCTGGCCTATTTCTATATTTAGCCTACCTATTATTGCTCCATGTCGCTTTTTGAGCTGTTCACATCAGATTGATTGATTTCCCGACTGCAGGCTCTTATATACTACTGGACCATGTCTATCCAAAAGGGGCGATCAGGTCCTTGAACTATTCTAAATTATAGATCACTTCAGCGTTTGGAAGACATGGACCTAATACACTATAACTATTAATCATCACAACAGTAATATATCGATAATTTATTGAATTTACCGAACTACTTATGTGGTCTTAATTTTGCACATGAGAAAAGGTGAAGATAACAAACACTGATCAATTTCATAACTCCTATAAGGAATACAATATCAAGAGTTTGCCAAGCAAGAGTCCTGTACTGTAACATATCAGAGGTTTGATCAGGCGTCTAGGAGGAGTAAGCATCCCTTGACGACCGGTCATACCCACCGTTAGCCTTATGTTTTGATCAATTAAACGCATACCTGATTATGTACAGGACTCCAGGTCCCATTCCCCCTCCTTGTATTTTTGAATGGTATCTCGGGAGTATTTTTGATAACATATTAAATGCAATACACAACTCCCACATAATGACCGTTTTTGAAATGCCATATAAAAGATCATAAGAGATAAATAAGATTTCTAATTCAGCCGGCGACATTTTGAAAAAAAATATTCACTTCGCTGAAAAATCCTACCGAAAGAACAAGTGCCAACTAAAAAAAACCGGTCATTCTAAATCTACTGATGATTCTAGGATTAAATATATCTCTAATTGGTGCGCAATAATTTCTTTACGCCGTTCAATTGCATCGTTTTAACCTAACCACCTACGGATGAGACCGTAAAAACCGAGGTCATGTGTCACAGTAGGTGTGGTACGATAGTGATCCCTCCCTGCACAATGACCACAATCACCAATCATAGGCCTAAATATTACAGCCCTTCACTGGCAGTGGTGACGTCTCCATATGAGTGAAATATTCTCTCGAGGGATGTTAAACAACATACAATCAAACAATCAATTACCACCTACAAGGAACGGAAGGTAGGGCGGTATATATTTTCGCCAATTTAATATTCAGTGAATTAATCTTTCATATTGATACGAAATCGGGTTCAGGATATTAAGATTTGTTTTTCCGCGAATTAAACCGACCGCGATTTGTTACTGAATGAAATAATCACGATTTTCTCAGATCGCGATATTAACAAGGTATATAGTATTTAGAACGAAAAAAACCCAGACGAGGTTTCCGAGTATCCTCAGCCGCACGAAAAGGTAAAAGAATACATATTGTAGTAAAAAAAACCCCGCTAGTTCATTGTGTACAAATGGCAGGATAAGTTGGGGCTTATAGCATGAAAAATAGAGAGGATTTCCCTTTTGTGTCCTTAGTGACAGAAAATAAAAGTTAAAATGGCCTTTTAAATTTGGATATAAAAGTAAAATCTAAATTTTCAATGTCTGGAAAAACTATTGGAAACATATTCAAATATATTATCATTGTAAACCCTAAACTGTGATTTGGGGCATGCTAGTGTTGACAAAAGGTATACTAGTACTTGAGAGTTAGATCAAAATTGAACAATGTTTGATTATGATCTCAAATGATATTGGGATTGGAAGAGGGTATTTGATTTTAATTATTAGTATCATTGTCATGTGCACTGTACACAGGAGACATGTTTTTGTGTGATGCATGCGCAAGTACTACTTGATAGCATGACATTCGTTTAATCTTATAGCATAAAATTTTGATTCGTTTTATCAATTAAGTAAAAGTAATAATACAATTTAATGTTTAGGATCTACTTGGATCTGAACACATGGAAATTGCTTGATGAAATATTTTTTTTATATAGAGTCACACCTTTTGAAAAAAGGAATGTTATGTGAAGCATTGTCAATTGTGCTTTCATGGTTTTTTTTCGGATTTCCATGAAAAAATCCCTATCAAAGCGCGAAATGCTCTCAACGTTTTAATAATATTTGTGAATATGTAAATCTTTCCACAACCGACTTGATCAGTTATAATGATATCTTTAGTAAGGTTCAGCGCCTTTACTTGGTCTTCGACCATGTTTATGATTTAACGCTTTTTTCTTACCTATTTTCGTTAAGCTAATTGTTGATGGTATTTGCATAAAAAGGCCTCATCTCGGGATGAATAGTTGACTTCGGCAATATATTTCCATTAATTAATTCGTAGAAAGAATTTAACTTGTGTTTTAAAATGTGATGAATTAATCACTATAGAAAAACTAAACTTTCAGTAAATGATGCATACAGCTCTAAAGCTTTTTCACATCATTCAACATGATGAACAGAATATCAAGATATTCCTTTTTTTTTTAAAAAAAATTCCCTCTTTTTTAACAATATTGAGCGATTTTAGATAAAAAAAATAATGGGTCCAACTTTGTGTATAAATACTGAAAGTGACGTAAATCGACAGAGAAGTGCATATATATATTGTCTACTCAATGAGTGCTGTAAAAATCTGAATGAGTATTAGTTAATCAGATATTAACGGAAGTTATTTCACCATTATGAATCTTAAAAAATGAAATCATTTAATTTATCTATTTAGCAAAGGAAAACAATTGAATTTTTGTTCAATACCATCAAAATTGGTACCGTATCAGTTTTACATTACGACCCCTAGGTTGAGGCCTCTGCTGGTGGACTGTTAGTCCTCGAGGGTCTCTACAGCCCAGTAGCTAAGTACTTCGTTACTAGCTTGAAAATACGGATGTATATCTAATTACTGGTTTATAAATTCATTTCATAATTAAGGATTATCTCCCTCATGCATAACTCTGATCATTAGACGAATTTGGCTCCAATCTTTGGCACTTTGGCATTTTTTGTTTAGTTCTTACAAGTTTATTATTACTTTGGATTTCCAATATTTCGGCTGAGCATCATCAAAGAGACATTGTTTGTGGAAATGCACATCTGGTGCATCAAAATTGGTACTGTACAAGTTTAACATGTACAGATTTTCTAATTTCTATTATTTCACAGGAGGTGCAGGTGCTCTATCTGTCAATCACCTGTCGTTTGCTGCGTACAAATTTGGTCGCAGCCAACGGGAAAATGTGTATTAAAATGCGTATTTAAAAACCATGACATTCCATGGTGTGTGGTTTTATTTTCAAACTTATGACAAATTGTCTTGAAAACAAAATATTTGATTTTTTCATCGATAATTGATTTAATTTACAACTGAAAGTTTAAAACATTTAAACTGCATGACTGGTTGTTTCCATACTAAAATGATGAAAATGAATTTACTGTCGAGCTCAGAAGTTTAATAATTAAAATAGACAATGAATACAACCACTCTAACATTGAATGTGGTGATTCATCACATATTCGGTTCGCTTCAATATGACTGTGGCACAAATCAATATTGACGCTACTTTCGTTGCCATTTGTTTGCTTTTCAGTTGTGGACACGTGTGTACATATATACGTGTCATTGAATTTGAAAGGTCCACGCACCTGCTATAGAATATCCAGAAACTGTAATTTCAAAGACACGTACTTTTATCTAGGCCCTAAATCTTAAACATTCAGTCCGCGGTGCGCTTGTTTTTGACCTGTACTGTATACTATGATCGGTGATATTCTCTCTGTGTGTAGGGGTTTTTGAATGGAGTGAAATATCGCTGTTGACATTAGATTGTATTTCTAGTGATATTTTGGTCATTTTTTCAATTTACATACGCCATTAACCGACGGTAGAAAATTAAATTTTACAGAAATCATGCATTTGTGACTACGTGAAATACGTAAACGGTTTACGATGTATCTACTGCTAGCACTGGTTGATTGGTTTTATGTTGTTTAACGTCCCCCTGGATACTTTTTCACTCATATTGAAACGTCACCACTGCCGGTGAAGGGCTGCAAAATTTAAGGCATTGTACAGGGAGGGGTAGGAGTTATGAGATTGATCACTGTTAATTATCTTCACCTTGCATCTCGTGCGGCACCTGCTGTGACATGGGACCTCGGTTTGTGTGGTCTCATTGGAAGGACCGCCCAATATGGTCATCCCTTGCAACAAGCAAGGGGGTACTGAGGATTTATTCTAACCCACATCCCCACGGGATGTTAGCGCAGAAACAGTACATTTGTTTGTAATGAAGTGCTAAGGTCCACACCACACCACTTTGAGTCGAGTGACTGCATAGAGAAGTTGATTAAATCAACTCCCAAAAGCATCAAAACCAACCCCGAACAAAAAGATGCGAGCAAATAAAGTATATACATTCATGTTTTGATTATGTATATTAGAAAAATTGAAGTCATATAAGACTTATTCTAAAAGAAGTTGAATTAATTTTCTAAACATGTCATTTCGTTTAACAAAATAGAATTTCAGAACAACAATTAGTGCTGAATATTGATAAAGAAAAATTATTATAGAATACAATAAAAGATCTTACCATGTTTTAACATCTTGGAGCTGTGACTATCTGATGGGTTTCCTGGAAAGAAATGCACGCCATTTATTTATATATGCTCGACAAAACAATACAGACATGAGTTGTTCTTTCTGTCAGATGACGGCTTTTTATTTCATAAAAGTGATTGGAATTGATATGAAACCCGAGCTTTCAATTTACTCATAATTACTTTTTTTTCCTTTGATGAAGTTGGAATACAGTGCTTGTATAATTGCCCGAATTTGTCAGATAATATTCCATATAAAAAAAAAACCAACAAGATTTAATGACTTTGGTATGACCAGGGGTCCATGTTTGCCATACTTTTAATTTTGTCTTCATTATATGAGTTTTAAGATTGATCATTGTTCGTTAATTTTGCCTTTTCAATGATCACTGCTTCACTGTTGTATATTCTCTGAGTTTTTGTGAATATTTGTATAAGCCCTTTAATACAGATCTTTGAAGACCTTATTCCATACAGATTACTTTAATTTCACCAATAATCTTGGACATCAAGTTTTGGATTTCATAAGAGAAAATCATTCCTGTCATTTCTTTATGAGAACAAAATGAATGCAGTCCAGAGGACAATAATGTTGAAATAAAACTGCTGAATCAACAGTATGGAAAGAAATGAAATATCCTGTGTACCTCAAATTAACATTTCATAAATTTCCCATTTTATTTTGTGTTTCGTTTCAAGAAAGTTATACCATAAAAAGGATGAAAATATCTCGTAGAGATTAATCTGATAGATCTTATCAAAATTCAAAATCTTGAGTATGACAGAGGTGGAGCAATGCATCTTTTAAAAATATCCCGGGGAACTTCCCTTCGGGTTATTAGATAGAAATTCCCTTTGTTATCGTCTATACTCATTCTTGTATTTTCCAATCTTGTTATGAATAAAACGAAAAGAGTTTGTTATGTAATGTTCATTTAGTCATTTTGTTAAACGTGTTTCATACCAATTGTTAGTTTGTTTTTGGCAAACTGATTTTGAGTAGGAATGACTCCGCTTACCAGATCAAGATATAGCGCTCATGGTGTGTGTGATCAGGTATTCGGAGTAAGCCCTATACACTAGTACACTGATATTATTTATAAGGTTTTTTTTGGGGGGGGGGATTGATTGATGTTTTCCGCCACACTCAACAATTTTTCAGTTATCTGGTGACGTCCAGATGTTATTGGTGGAAGAGAGAATCCAGATACAATGTACCGGGAAGAAACCAACGACCTTCCAAAAGTAAACTGGGAAACTTTCTCACTTACCGGCGCGAGCGGGTGGGGAGGGGGTCCATCCTGGATAAAAATAAGAAAAAATCTTCTAAAAATATGTGCGTTAAATCATTAATTTTATTACATATTTTTTAAAGAGAAACTTTATGTAATATTTACTGAGAGAATTGTAAATATGATTTCTCTTTATGATATTTTGATACAGTACCCGTAACGTTATTCTTGACATGATAAACGATAGAACACGATACACGCACGATAGGATAGGATACACGCACGATACGATAGGATACACGCACGATACCATAGGATACACGATAAACGTGATGAACGCAAAACCTGATAAACGATCTTCACGATAAACCTGATAAACGGAAAACACAATAAACGATCTTCACGATAAACGGATAACCTGATAGAAATGTTGTAAATTTAGAAGCAATTTAGACAGAACGAAATTTTGATACCTACAACATAATTACATTATGTTGATAATAATACTGAAGGATTTCAATACTCAATATATACCTAAAGCATATAATTTATTTATCAACGGTTCAACATCCATCATTCACCGAAAACCTATAATTTCTTTAATCCACGGTCGTACTTTTTGAAAAAAATATTTTTAATTCAATTCTTTACGCCATCACAGCTAAAAGCGGAAAACTACACTATATATGGTTTTTAATTCATTATTTGATATCTATATGAATTGTCCCAGCCAATGGTTCTAAAATTATAGTGTCACTTAATGTTTAATATATAAATTACACAGAGAATTAACTAAATGTAATCTAATGTAGTGATATCATGCTTCAATATATTTCTTATTCTAATGTCTATTATCTTGAATGTGAAATAAAACCAAGTAATAGTTTTTGTGTAACGAGGAAGGGGTTCTTTTGCATCAAGCTCTAAGTTCACGGGTCATTCAACAATTACAATTATTTTCATCATAACCGCTTTGAAAAACTCCACTGCAGTACACCAAATCTTCATACGTTAGATATTTCTACACTATGAGTGATAATTGATAGTCATAAGTAATTTTGACATATGTATTTCAATTGATATCTTAATAATAAAACATAAATAAACTATGAAAAAATAAACAAAACCCGGCCTTTTCAAATTCACAATTTTGAAACGCTTGAAACTTTTTGTGTTTAGTATGTAAAACACAATTCAAATTATCATCAAAACCGGCATCAACTTTCAGTATCTACCCGTACGACTATTGGTACATGTACAAGTGTACATGTACAATTAAAAAACAACAACGATGACATCCGATTCGTGCCCAGTTTAGCAGACTTATGGGAGATGCAACACCATTGCACCCTTTAAAAACTTAATTTTCTAAATGTGTGAAATACAATGTCCCTGAGAACGTTTGCAGTCAAAACACGGGTGATAAACGGATGTGCACAAGTTCAGTAGTTGGTATATAAATAGAATACAGGTGGAAAAAATCGGAAGAAAAAGAGCCATTATTAAAATATATGCAATACACAATGTAATTTACGGATTTTCCCCTTCAAATCGGAACTTCCTATTCATCTGTTAGTGTTAATTAAAAATAATTGTTTCTAGACAAACAAATGCTTATTAACTTTAGATGAAGGAGCTTTCAGATTTACTGTCCCCGGTTTGCTCGGCAAACCACTGCATACCTTTCATACTACTTAGAATGAAATTGTGAGAAATTTTCACCATATATGGATAAACATATAGCTCTTCTTCTGCCTTAAAATCGACAGCTTTATGTTATCCTTCAATTATACTGTCTTTCTCGATTCCTAAAAATAGCTTCTTTAACAAAACGAATAAAGCTTTCGAAAAGTATACTTTTTCATTAGATTTAATATAAAATCCCGATAGTTTCCGAAGCTACACGATAAACGATTTTCACGATAAACGGAAAACCTGATACACGCAAAACACGATACACGATAGACCTGATAAACGCAAAACACGATAGAAAACGGAAAACCTGATGAACGCAAAACACGATACGATAGGATATACGCACGATACGATAGGATACACGCACGGTATGATAGGATACACGCACGATATAACACGATATGAATGTCAAGAATAACGTTGCGGGTACATATAAAACATGTTTTTCCCATATGCGTCAGTGCATGAATGGTAGGTGAAATAAATGAAGCATTAATAAAAAGAATTGTCATTTCCTCGGGCTGGTCATTTTTATTTGATAAGCTCTACAAAATGACACTATAATTACAAAAATTCCATCCACCATTTATTAGATATGTATTAGATATTTATTAGATATCAACTATGATCGTGATACATTGAATACTTTAAATGAAAGACATTTAATTATATTTCAAAATGAACTCGATATTTAAATTTTCGAAAATATGATCAATGCTATGAACTAACTGTGGTCACAACAAAACACTAATACATGTAGTACCGCCATTATTAACAACATTATTTGTAATGTAGTCCAGGATAAATGAAAAAAAAGTAAAGAGAAACAAAGTGCTTATTCTCTTAAATGGAAATGCATAATTAAGACTGAAAAATATCAAAGCAGGTGTTATGAGGAGAAAGTTTCCCAAGTTGACCGGTTACATCTGCGTTGAGTCCATCTGGTAAACGGATAAATCCGTAGTCAAAATCAATGTAGAAACACATCAGTAAGTATTCAACATAAAAGCAGATAAAATTAACAAAATAATGAAAATAGAATTTGTGAAATGTTGACTTTAACGAGGCCAAGTACAATTCGAATTTTCGCATTCTGTGCAGTTGTTGCGCATCGTTGCACTTCCATGAAGTCCTAAAAAGTGAAATGTAGATATTTTAACAAATACGGTTTTTTTTAAAAAATGGAACACTAGCGGACTATTAATTCGTGTTCAAATATAGTAAAATATAAAGATGATAAGAAAAATGTGTTTAAAAAGTGGTTTTACGATTTGAGAAGACCAGAACAGATCTCAAACAATATTTCCCGGCGGTTTGAACAAGTGGAGATATTGCAAAAAGAAATCATTTATAGAAAAAAGGTTCGACTGAACCTTTGCCCCCAATATAAAGTCAGATCATTGATTTTAATATGTGTTATCATACACATGCATATACATGTATATTTTCCCCTACATGTTCATATTTTATTTCCAAACGGCAAGGGTCCTCGAGGGGGTAGCATGAAATACACACAAATGTACAAATACATCAGCAAATAAAAGAAAAATAAGAAATGATTACACGACATATGGTTTAAACACAATGTCACTGTTGTTTTAAATTAATTATATTTTTCAAAAATGAATTTCCCAAGTGCATGCTCTGTTCTAGTTTATCAGGGTAAAAATCCAAACTGGAAAAATGATAGCGATCTCGAATATAGTAAAATAATTGTAAATGAAATCTGACGCATACCTATTGTAGAACACTTGTTTCTCATAGAAGAAAAAGCCAACAAAGATCCGTCTAACAGATCATTTTCTACGCTATAGTATCAATGCTGATGTCACACTTCAACCTCACAGTGCGTCATACTCAACATGCATTGTGACGGACTTTTTCTGTATTCAAAGCATCTCATTCTCTCTAAAATAATTTATCGTCTATTAAAATGTATTTTTTATAATGCAATCCGTATTTCGAAATATTGTATATGTACGTTATTAAAACGATGAGGATTGCTGTTCTGATGAGAAAGAGGAGGGAGTGTGCGTTAAGTTTTATTGTGTACCGTAATCCTATATTTCGTTGGTACATGTAGATCCTCTAACAAATATCCCCGAGACATTTTTGGTTCTCATAAAACACATTTAGGCAAACTTTTGAAAACGAAACCCTAGAATTTTATTTGAATCTTCCTCAATTCATAAGTACTTACCAAATTTATCAAAATAATCAATTGGATGTGTTTCATGGTAGAAAATAAAATCAGGACATTGATTAGGGAACGTTTCAAACTTTTTCATTTGAGAATCTACTTATAGTTGAAACTGCTGGATAATTCATATCAACAATGATACATTAATGATTAATTCATTTGTTTCATTGATTAGATAATTTCATGTTTAAAGACCTTTACTTTTGTATTGACTGGTAAAATAAGAATATTATGGTGTATACGGTTCCAATGGACTATCTCAACGTTTCCTTTTCAGGCATAATTTTTCCTTGTTATTCATCAATATTAGGCCAAAATTGACGAATGAAAGCGCGTATCATTTTGTTTGCAATTTACTCAATTCATAGGAACTTACTTATGATCTTTTAAAAAATATATTATGTATGGATCATGATGCAAAGATCAAACAAATTTTTCAGCCAATCAACATTGCCGTAATTTCATCAAACAATAAACGTTAAATGATTTATTTTTTCAAGTATTCAAATTTAAAATTATTGAAAATGCAGCAAAAATCAATTCCAATTACGCCAAAACAAAAATTGTCCTTTTACTTTGGCAAAATACGTTTTCTGATCATAGAAATGCTTTGCTAAATATTAGTGAATCATCACAAAATAAAAAGATGAACGTACCTTATCCTATAGATGCTACGATTGTCTCAATCTGATATGAAATATGTGTCTGGGGATCCATTTTATAACACACTTATAATACATAAATCAGGGTGCCTTCCTTGGTTTATTAATGATCAAGATTTTAAAAAAATCATAGATCAGGACAAAAAAATATAAGTGATTTTTCCAAATGACGGGGGTAATAAGAACTAGAAGAATATTATATGTTCTTTTATTTATTTTTTGCAAACAATCACTTGAATTATACTATATTATGAATTGCAGTCATTGCACTAATCGTTCGATTCCATGAACTTGGAGAAACTAATATGGTCCTATGTTCCTTTTAATATAAGAAGACATCGCTCTTTGAAGCTAGATCGTTTGTCTGCGTGCGATGGTGGAGACAATGAAATCACGATGTTCATAGATGAATAATGATTTACAATTTGCTTCATTCCATCCAACAGAAATTTTTCGTCTTTTGGTTCCAGACATCCAGATCACCGATAGAATATTATGAGAGTGAAAGTTATAGGTTTATTTCTTTCCTCATCGATTGTCATTTGGTTAATAAAAATGTTTTATGTCGGTAAATTTGCGAAAAAAAACCCGTTAAGGACTATGACCCAGTTTACAAAACATCATTCAGCGAAGATAAAAATAAAACCTTTTGCAATATTTTCGATCTATGCGAAAACAAATTGATGGATACAAAAATCTGGAATTGTTTTCCGTAACTTATGCAATGTATATGTACATTTTTGCAAATTATGTGGTCTTTCTAATGATCTTTATTGGCAGTTACATTCCGTCATCAAATCGAATACTGCGGACGTGTGCCATGGCGATTATTATGTTTTTATGAACTACTGATTTTGACTACGAATTACTCCGTTTACCTGATCACAATATAGGGCTCATGGCAGGTGTGACCACTCAACAGAGGATGCTTACTCCTCCTAGGCGCCTGATACCACCTCTGGCGTTTCCAGGGTTCGTGCTTGCTATTATCTGAATCTTGCATTCATTAAAGGATCTATGCGATTGATCTTTGTTATCTTCACTTTTGTTCATAGTACATATATACATGCGTTACCAAGGTATTTGAAAAAGTGTATTATGTAATTATTATATTTCGACTGAACCTATGGTAATTATTCATTCATGCATAAACAACTCATTTAGAAAAGTTTAATATTTGTTTTACAAGTCAAAATATTAGCAATACAAATCAAATTTTAAACCGAGGCAGGCTACTGACACACACGTTGATGGTGCAAGGGTTCCAACAGTCTCGTTTAAAATCAGCATTTCGCAACTTCTATGGTCATTATAACGATCTAGTTTGTTAATACAACCTATAATTGGGTCAAATGCTGTCTGACGTGTTTCATGCCGATTGTTAGGCCGTTCTTGGCACACTGATTTTGACTACGGATTATCCCCTTTACCTGATCAAGATATAGGGTTCACGGCGGGTGTGACCGGTCGACAGGGGATGCTTAGTCCTCCTTGGCACCTGATCCCACCTCTGGTATATCCAGGGGTCCGTGTTTGCCCAACTCTTTACTTTGTATTGCTTACAGGAGTTATGAGATTGATCACTGTTCGTTATCTTCACCTTTCATGCATTAATGTATTCGCTGTTTACAAATTGCTAACATGGATTAAATGTTTAATATCAGTAATAAAATGATAGTATTTAGGATTTCTAACCGTTGCGTTACTTATATATATTAAAACAAGATATTCTTATGTATTTTTATTTTGTAAATTGAACAGAGACTTACTAAAATCTAGTAAGTTGACCATCGAACATAACATCTCTTAAAGTTCAATACACATCTTTCCTGATACTAAGTGACCTTCCAATAGTACGTTGGCTGTTTTCACCAGTATTCCCCATTCCCCAGACGCCATTATTTGGAAACACACCATTGTTGTCATCATCATCATCGCATTCCCAGCTGTTTCCCCTTAAATTGTTGTTATCGAACCAGTTACCACCCGGTATGTTGTTGTTATCGAACCAGTTACCACCCGGTATGTTATTGTTATCGAACCAGTTGCCAACTAGTCTGTTGTTGTTCATGTCTCGTTGAATATTTCTCCATAAGGTGTTCAGCCATCTGTTATTCAACCTGTTGTTTCCCCGCATGTTATTTCCAAACATGCGAGTTTCCAGCAAATTGTTTCCCCACCAATTGTTGCTATTTCTAGATATGCGAGGTTCCCACATATTGCTGTTTCTCTGTCTGTTCTCGTTGTTTCTAAATATGCGAGGTCCCCACACGTTTCCCCACCAATTGTTTCCGAATCTAGGAGAAATATGACGAGTGTTCTATTAGTTCAATAGCATGGAATTACTTACATTCGTGGGGTGACTTTGCCCGATTGTCAAGATGCAATATATTTGTTGGGAAATAATTTCGTTTGTATTGGTTTCCGTGTATAAAATGTTATACGAAGTGTGTGTTTCGTTTGAGTTTGACATTCATGTGACAGTGCATGGTACTCATATAATCCACGAAATTTAATCGACCATGAAATATAATGATTCTACGATATACGATATTTGATCAAATTTTGTGGGTTGTCTATGTTAACCTATATATGATATTTTATATATCTGTTGAATTCCCAAATTTACAAGCCTTGAAATCACTGAAATGCATGCACCTCTTTATCTTACATTCGCCAAACGTTTCACTTGCAGAAATACAAAATGCAAACACACAGAAGATTTTAATCAATTGTTTTCTTTATAAAAGTTCATCGAAAAGATGTTTCTATGATGGCATTCGAATAATGAAGTGGGCTATTAGTTTGACATTTATTTCTTTGTTATGTATATTTTCTTTATTTCCAAGTGAGAACTTTAAAATTCTGAAGATGTTATATTATATGCAAATGGAAGATGAATAAAATATAATTATCTGGAATGAACAGGAGGGGCATAACTGGGCAAAGTCGTACTACTTATGCCGTTTGTGACAAGTGATTTTTGAAATACCCGATATTATCGTTTAGTGTGAGGTTAAGGAGGCTTGACAGTAATATGATACCTCCACCTTCCATTATTATCATCATCGTCATCATTCCATCGTCCAGCCCAAGGTTGAGTGTTTAGGCTGTTCCATCTATTCAGACCGCCTCGATTATTCCAGCCATACCATACACCGCCATTGTTCTGTGGATTCCAAGTGTTAGTCTTTTCTTTATAGTCACCTCCAGCCTGAATGCCGGCAATGGCAGCCAATGTGACGGCGATCAATAATAATGTATTCATGGTTTCCTGCTGAATGTAAAATGAAATACTTATCATCAAAAGCAGCCATTAAAGCTATACGAATTTCTAAGATGTGGCGCATTATGAAGTGAAAAGTGATTTTGTTTTTTTAGGCTACAGAGATCTCTTTGATTCATCATATCCCCTTCTTCCAGTTCCATTTTGAAGTACGAGATTTCCTTCTGTTCTGACATCTAATTGACAAATGTAAAGCTTGAAGAAAGTTCAGTGAAACCTTTACGAGATCAGTGGATTGGTTGGTGGTAAGTGAGACGGTAATTCGATACCTGGGTTTTTGTATCAGTTTGTCTCTCAGGCTTCTTTAATTGTTTTCCTATCATTTTGTGCGTTTTCCAAGAAACAGTTTACCGTATTGCGATACAGAAATGCTATAAAAATGTTTAAGTCATCTAGAATTGGTGACTGATTTCTAAAACATAGTCAAAAAACTAAAATAAAAAAAGCTCAATAAGATAACATGTGAAAATAACACAGGAATTCCTATTAACATAACAGTGAATTGTAACCATACACACTCTCTTTATTGTGTTGAATATTGGACGATCAAAGAGCATGTTAATGTCGAGGTGCGTTTAAATCTGACATAATGAAATCTTTCAGACTTATAACGTTCATAAAACAGTTCACTCTGTGTTATCGTTCCTTTACCTAGAACTGTCAAATAAGTCGAGCCACTGCAATTTTTATCTGTTTTTTTTATTCGCACATCTCGGTAATTTATAAAGAAGGTGGGGCGTTTGAAATCAAATACAGAATACATTTTGCTGTGTCCTCATGATAAAGCATTGCAACATATTCTATCTTAGCAATCCTGTGAGTTACTAATTTCTCGTTCGCCTTATTTGATCGATTAGGAATGATTGTGGATTTATATTGAATGCATGGTTCTGTTTATCAAAATACGGTTTACAAGTGTTTTTTTTTTCGCTCGTATTATTTCGCTGTATTTTTTCACGTTTGTGCCCTTGCTGACGATTTCACTTCAATTTAAATTTCGCCCAGACACATTTGTGTTAAAAGAGAGTTAAGAGAAAAAAAATTTCGCCCAGTCTTAAATTCGTCCACTGACAACAAGGGCGAAAGGGGATAAAATAAAACAGGGGCGAATATTTCCCTGTATGCAGTAATACAAAACTTAATTTTTGTTTGTTTAGTATGGATCACGAAAACAAAATCCCCAGACATATAAAAAAAATATATCCTATCATGAATGAAATAATGTTTTAAGATGTAAAACTTATACGGTACCAATTTTGATGCACCACATGCGCATTTCGACAAATAATGTCTCTTCAGTGATGCTCAACCGAAATGTTTGAAATCCGAAATAACAATGCAGTTTTAGAGCTATTATAGGGGAAAACAGTGTGCCAAAAAAAGTGGAGTCAAATTCGGCTAAGGATAAGAGCTATGCGTGAGGGAGATAATCCTTAATTTTGAAATGATTTTCTAAATTTTATAACTGCAATTAAATATACACCCGTATTTTCAAGCTAGTAACGACGTACTTAGCTACTGGGCTGTAGAGACCCTCGGGTATTAACAGTCCACCAGCAGAGGCCTCGGCCCAGGGGTCATAATGTAAAACTTATACGGTACCAATTTGATGCTCCAGATGCGCATTTCGACAAATAATGTCTCTTCAGTGATGATATCATTTATGCCGATTAACATTTTACTTATACAAGTTTAAACAGTTCATAATAAGTTATAATAACGTACTCTATTGATGTCATTTTATTGTTTTGAAAAAAGGGATGAACATAGTGTATCAATTTACTTACCGCCTAGGACACCAGTGAAAATACTGTTCTATGATTGAGCTTTTTATACTTCTCCTACACTTCATTACGCTTTATTGGATAATCTTAATTAAGGATATAATGAATGGTAAATATGATCTATATGACCGAGCAAGGTCCTAAGAGGTGGCCTTGCTAATTACTATCATAATGATAATGACTACAAATTCTATTCTTTTCTTTCTTCGTATTTTTTTATATTTTGATCCATACAATTTATGAGTTGTTGAAATGGGGTTCAATGGAGAAACAAAACCCCAGACTTAAGTTATTCATCCTTGATTAACCCCAAATTTACCGTAAATTCACAAGTGAGACACTTTAAAGCTAAATATCTACACATATAAACTAGTCCGAATTCACTCAAGAACTACAATTGAATCTATATTTAATCATTTTAAAACCATGTCTTTATCAGATATAGTTTCTAAATATGTATTCACGGCAACTTCAATAGAATGCATTGTGCTAAAAAGTGGGTAAATTAAATATCAAATTAAATCATTAACCATTGAATATATCACTTATAGAATATATTATGTACAGGATATATTGTAACATTGCAATGATCACAGTTGTCATTCCCATATCATAAAAAAGTTATTGTTTCTTTTTAATATCGTACGAGTAATGTCACGTTATACCAATAGTAAAGGCAGGTGTGACTGGTCAATAGGAGATGTTTACTCCTCCTATACACCTGATCTCACCTATGGTATACCCATTAATCATATTTGCCTTATAATAGATTTAGTATTCTTTATAGGATTGATGAAATTGATCGCTGTTCGTTATCTTCACTTTTCCTTAAAATATTGAACGAGAAACGTTTCATTTCGGGATCTCGTTACCTCGCATGGAAAACGTTTAACACATCTAGTAATAATGTGCGAGTAAAGCATCATTTCGGAATTTATTCATACGGCGTGCGTAACGTTTCTTATACCGCACAAGTAATGTTTCATTTTCAAATCTATTTATTCAGCTTAAGTAATTATTCATTTCGGAATCTATTTATACCGCGCGAATAACGTATCGTTTTGGATTTTTTTTCATACTGCGCGAGTAATGTTTCATTTCGGAATTTGTTTCATTTCGGAATCTATGTATACCGCGCGAGTTATGTTTCATTTCGGAATTCGTTTACACCGCGCGAGTAATGTTTTATTTCGGAATCTATTCATTACGCGCGAGTAATGTTTCATTTCAAAGTTTATTTATACCGCGCGAGTAATGTTTTATGCCGGAATTCATTCAGACAACACGAGTAACATTACATATAGTTGCCTATTGATTTTGCACGATTAACGAACTGACCGATTCACAAGATAAATATATAATCGATGTCTTATTCAAGAGATATATAATCATATCAATATATTATTGGTTAATCAATAATAAAGATTATTAACGATACTAATTTCTTAATTCAGAATTATTCAATAACTATCTGAATACATAGATAACTCCGTTTACTTGATCAAGATGTGGGGCTCACGGCGGGTGTGACCGGTCAACAGGGGATGCTTACTCCTCCTAGGCACCTGATCCCACCTCTGGTGTGTCCAGGGGTCCGTGTTTGTCTAACTATCTATTTTGTATTGTTTATAGGAGTTATGAGATTGATCACTGTTCGTTATCTTCACCTTGAATAGACATGTTAGAAAAAGATGAAGCGGAGATAAATCTCATGGAATGAGAATTCAAGGAAATGTGTATCTACTTTCATTATTCTTGTTTTAAGATTATTCAACTTGTGTGTGAATATTTATAGTTGCGATTCACAGAATTTGCCTCAAATCCAAATCCGTTCATACTGACCAAGAACAGCTCAAAAGTGCTGTTCATTTCTTAAATCAGATCAAAATAATTTAATCTAACATGAAAAGTGAAGATAACGAACAGTGATAATCTCATAACAGCCTGTTATGCGTATGCCATACCACTCACCACCCCTGTCTGGTGCACTTGCCGTGACTAATCATTTACTCAAACAGAAATACAAACATTTTCTTCGAGACATATCGGAGGATCGCAGGATACTATATGAGTATATATTTTGAGGGTTCCTCCCAATGACAAAGTAACGGATCCTTAATTTAGATTTTACAATTGAACTTTTATCTGATACGAAATGTATAATGAGGTACTCACCAGTAATAACGTACTGTGTATTTGTAATTAACAACCATTTATTAATTACATGTACGTGCTGGTGATGCGACTTTTTAAACATTATCTAATTTCTGAATACCTGTAAACCAAGACTGAAACATATCACAGATATATTAACGTTAAACTGGGGAAAACTACCGTAAGAGCAATTACATCAATTGTATGTTATAAAACGTTATCGAGTACTAAAAAGGGAGATAATTCAATAGAATATGATAAAGATAAAACATCCTAAAATTGATGAGTAGCAGCAATGTTGCATGTGGCTTTTGTTCTCTGTTAGACACCGCCATTTAAGGTGTATCATTGATAAGCATCTTAGTCGACGTTCATAAAATTCCAGACACTAAAATTTTGCAAATGACAAATCTTAAAACGAACTAGACAGCATATAACGATCTGCCAATTACGGGCAGGTAATTTAAGAGGACCAAGAACAAGACGATTACAATTGCCCCTGCCATCACTTGTCAGGAATTTTTTTAGTAAGGTTAATTACAAAACAAGTACATATTAAAATGCAGATTACAGAATCATTGTGATGAATCACCATCAACATTGTCTGTTTTTAATATTTTGTCTAAGGTAAATTCATCATAGGGGATTTCTTTCAATATGAATTTTAAACTTTGCAATTGTTCTTCATACAATCAAAATAATATTCTTAAAGGTAGAATTGAAGATAACGAATAGTGATCAATATTATGTAAAACTTATATGGTACCGATTTTGATACACCAGATGCGCATATCGACAAATAATGTCTCTTCAGTGATGGTCAAGGAGAAATTTTGGAAATCCGAAATACCAATAAACTTGTAAGAACTAAAAGGGAAAACAGTATGCCAAAGACTGGAGTCAAATTCGTCTCAGGATCATAACTATGCATGAGGGAGATAATCCTTAATTTAGAAATGAATTTCTAAATTTTATCACAGCAATTAAATATGCGTCCGTATTTTCAAGCTATTAACGAAGTACAATGTACTTAGCTACTGGGCTGTAAAGACCCTCGGGAACGAAAGGTCCACCATCAGAGGCCTCAACCCAGGGGTCGTAATGTAAAACTTATAAATCTTATAAGGAATACAGTGTTAAGTGTAGGACAAACTCAGGACCCAGAATATACCAGACTTCAAGACCATAAAACTTAATATCTTAAGACTTTCCTAGAGCAAATGTTTACAAAACTACTGGTTTATAAAAGAAACTTAAATGCAAACATATGCTGACACATTTTACTTGTTTATGAAAATTAGTTTAAAAGTTACGTAGAATCGAAATTTAAAATTAAGTATATCCTCAGTTAATGATCTTGGGGCCAGAGGTGGGATCAGGTGCCTATGGGTAAGCATCTCCTGTCGACCGGTCACATCCGACTTGAGCAATATATATTTGATTAGGTAAACGGGGTAATCTGTACTCAAAATCAGTGTGAAAAGAACAGTCTCACAATCGGTATGAAAAACATAAAACAGCATTTGACCTTATGACAAACTACATTTCAAAATTAGATCATTAAGTGTCATTAGTAGACGGAAAAGTGAATATAATGAACAGTGATCAGTCTCATAAAGCCTGAGATTTACAGTGGTGTAAACACGGACTCCCAGAAGGTAAAAATAGTGTATGGACTGCAGTTTGTAAACGTCCTTTTTGTCAGAAGGGGAATATGGCTTTTTATGGTAACTAGTCATTATTTCCTTTGTTAAATTAATAAAATCAATCTCTTGCTATAGCCTTCATCTCGACATTCCTATACCTTAAAGACGTTTTATCTATTCACAATATCCCTCTACATTGATACATGAACGTAAATTCAAGACAAACACAACAAAACTCGTTCACATCAGTTCTATGTTTTGCCATTTTAATGCATATAGATTTTCACGGCAAATTAACAACTGAATATTCGATTAACATCTCAAATGTTTTCATTTTCTTTGTCTCACTTGATTTGATATGTGAGGTGTCCAGTTGCGTATGTTTCATTCTTAAATCGTGAAATAACAGGTAAGTAAGTTAATGTTTCAATAGTCTCGTTTAATGTCAGCATTTCCCAAACTCTATCATCGTTATCATGATCTTGTCTGCGGTCTCTGCCGCACCATTGACTATGGATAGTTTATATGTATTCCTCCTTGGCATCTGATCCCGATTTTCGGTGTTCCCAGCGGTCCCTGTTTGTCCTACTCTAACCCTGATTGTCTTTATAGGAGTTCAAATGAGATATTCTGATCACCTTTTGTCTGTTATCTGTCTGTTCGTCTGTCTGTATTTTTTCACATTTTCATCTTCCCCGGAACCACTGAGTAAATTCCAGCTCGGTACATATCATCAGTGTGCGATTTGAGATTCAAGTATGTTTTTCTCAAATGAAGGACCGTGTACCATTCAAAGGAGGGATAATCATGAAAATGCACAAATGTAGCAGGGCAATTAAAAAAAATCTTTTCAAGAACCACTGGGCTAGATAAGTTGAACTTTATATAAATCTTTCTGAGATAGTGTAAATTAAAGTTTGTTTAAATCATGGACGCCGGGGGTAGTTTTACATAAAAATATATTGGGAAATCCTTGAAAATCTACTTTCAAGAACCACTGGGCCAGAATAGTTGAAATGTGTGTAAAATGTTCTTGACATAGGATAGATTAAAGTCTGTTCAAATCATGATTCCCAAATTTATGATGGGGCCACAATATGGGATCAAAGTACGAATATATATAGAGACCTTTTGAAAATCCTTTCAAAAACTTCCTGTGCCAGAGAAAGGAACATTTACATGATACTTTCCTGATATAAAGTAGATTCAAGTCTTTCCAAATCATGGTCCCATAGTGTAGGGTGAGGCAACAGTGGGATATCAAAGTTTAACATTAAAACATATTGGGTATTTTTTTAACAATCTGCTGAGGAACCACTGGGTCATACAAGTGAAAATTCACTTGAACGTTTTCTGAAATAGAGTAATTTCATGTTTGTTCACATTCTGGTCCCGGGGGTAGGGCGGAACCACAGTGGTGGAACAAAGTTTTATATGCGAATATACATATTTCGAATTTCAAACATTTCGGTTGAGCATCACTGAAGAGACATTATTTGTCGAAATGCGCATCTGGTACATCTAAATTGGTACCGTATAAGTTTTACATATGGAACATCTTTCAGAATATCTCTTGAACTATTCAAGCTTGGGCTTTCATATTATGTAAATACATATTTAGGGCAAGACCTTTCATACGATGCAATGGTGTGTGATCTTGTGACCTTGAACTGAAGTTTGACCTACATTAAATAAAACTTTGACCTATTTAATATCTCCTGAACTATTTCATACAAAACATTCATGTTTTCAATGTAGATATCTTTTATAGCATACCACGATCTGTCACTTTTTGACTTTAGTCTTATCTAGAACATGTTTGTCATATTGGTGTTGAGGCATCTCGATGTTATATCCATTCATTTTCAGTGATGTTGTAATTCTTTGAGGCTAATGTGGAGTCACAATATTGGGTCAAAAAAGTTTCATTGAAATAATGAAAGGTGAATATAACGAACAGTGATCAATCTCATAACACCCATAAGCAATACAAAATGGAGAGTTGGGCAAACACGGACCCCTGGATATACCAGAGGTGGGATCAGCGTCAAGGAGGAGTAAGCATCCCCTCTCTACCAGTGATGAAAAACTCTTTTTAAGAAAAAGCTGTACAATGACAGGGCCAATGTGACTCAGGTGAGCGATGTGACCAACGGGCATTTCGTTTTATTGACAGGAACAAGTGAAGACTAATCCCATCTCATTTATCTTAACTTGATATGTTCATAAGTATATTAATAACTTTTTGTGATTAAACATGTTTAATTTGGTCACGATTCTTTCTATGACTTAGACTACTAGTATGTGAAATATATATCTTCATTATTTCAATTCTAACTATAGAGGGAAATACATCATTATATGTATACTTACAACTCGGGCAAATCATAGCTCTGCTGACAGACTTCAAAACACGTTATTGATATATCATATAATTTGTGGAATACCCGTCAAAGTAACTGATACAATATTAAACCATTTAATAATCATAATGCTTACAATTTCCCGTTCTGATATGTCAATGGGGTCCGTATTTGTCTATACTTTATTTTCTATTCTTGATGGGAAATATGATACCGATCACTGTTCTTTATCTTCAAGTTTCCATGTACAATTTTAAAATCCTGCAACATAATTCATTCCCTTTCTTGTAATTTTGAAATTGATTGAGATGATTTAGTTTGGCAATGCAACCTTTCAGATGGGTGAATTGCTAACTGGTGTGTTTCATACTGATTGTTGGCCTGTTCTTGGGACATTGATTTGACTATGGATAACCCAGTTTACCTAATCAAGATAATGGGCTCACGGCGGTTGTGACCGGTCGACAGGGGATGCTCACTCCTCCTAGGCACCTGATCCCACCTCTGGTGTGTCCAGTGTTCCGTGTTTACTTAATTCTATATTTTATTTTGCTTATAGGATTTATGAGATTGATCACTGTGCGTTATCTCCACCTTTCATGGATGAAGTTGAATTCATATTTAAAACAAATGATCTGTGATCACAACATACCTAACACAAAGACAAATACACGACTTTTGCAATCATTTTAATTTCTGATTAAATGTACCAGAATGTGGACAAACCGCATAAGCTATCTGAAATATATTGATAAAACAAGATAAGTATTTAAGATTATACATGAATAAAACATGGAAATATCGTGTGTACATTTCAAAATGTTTTCTGTATAAACATTTGATATTGAAAATGAATTTATATAGCCAGAAATGGTGTTATGAAAATGTGACATAATTACATGTAATTTCGACTCACCATATCACAAGTTTGGATGCATATTTTCTAATTGGATTGGTGTACTTTATGGTAGAGAAAGAAGATTCACCAGGTTGCATCGTTCCACTGTATCCGTACTCGTAATGCATACCATCACCAACTGATTGCCCCTCAAGTCCATAACCTGCGTCATAGTCATCATCATACCCAGTCACGGCCAGCCCCGTATTTGCTACCTGTTCAGAAACTGCTGGTCCGGAAAATATTTTGGAATATGTCAGGGACGACAAATCCGATCCACCCATTAAACTTGGATCCACGCTATCGTGTCTCGCTAATGTGTTGTCGTAGAGATCATCATCAGAAAATCGATAATGTCTATCATATTCACTAACATCTCTATACCCTGCAAAGGCGGGGGCCACACTCTCTAGCTGTGTAGAAACTGCTGAGGTAGGAAAATCATCGAAATCTACAGAGTTCCCAATGAAACTTCCAGAAGTTGACTCGTCTTCAAAATCAGCAGCGAGCATACTTCCTCTTCTATCGTCTAATATCATACCAGATCGAATATATGGGGATTTCAGGTCACGTAATCTTTGACCCAGATGAGAGGAACGCATGTTACCTATTCCTAAGCCCAAATTTGTTGATTTCAACTTATATATACTAGGACTCATATAAGGTGAACTTACACTGTCAAGTCCTGAACCCAAACGAAATGATTTTAAGGTACCTACACTTGGAGTCATATAAGGTGAACTGACTCTGCCTAGTTTTGAACCCAAACGCAATGATTTCAAGCTACCTACACTTCGAGTCAGATAAGGTGCACTGACCCTGCCTAGTTTTGAACCCAAACGCAATGATTTCAAGCTACCTACACTTCGAGTCAGATAAGGTGAACTGACCCTGCCTAGTTTTGAACCCAAATGCAGTGATTTTAAGGTACCTACACTTTGAGGCAGATAAGGCGAACTGACCCTGCCTAATGTTGAACCCAAACGCAGTGATTTTAAGGTACCTACACTTCGAGGCAGATAAGGTGAACTGACACTGCCTAGGTTTGAACCCAAACGCAATGATTTCAAGCTACCTACACTTCGAGTAAGATAAGGTGAACTGACCCTGCCTAGTGTTGAACCCAAACGCAATGATTTCAAGCTACCTACACTTCGAGTCAGATAAGGTGAACTGACACGGCTTAGTTTTGAACCCAAACGTAATGATTTCAAACTACCTACACTTCGAGTCAGATAAGGTGAACTGACCCTGCCTAGTGTTGAACCAAAACGCAGTGATTTTAAGGTACCTACACTTGGAGTCAGATAAGGTGAACTGACACTGCCTAGTGTTGAACCCAAACGCAGAGATTTTAAGGTACCTACACTTGGAGTCAGATAAGGTGAACTGACACTGCCTAGTGTTGAACCCAAACGTACAGATTTTAAACCACTAATTCTTGGACCGAGATACGGTGAACGCAAACCACGTAACCCTGACCCTAAGCTGACTGATTTCAATCTACGTATACGTGGGGCTAGTCCTGACCCCAAGTGTACTGATTCCAACGGACTCATTCTGGGAAGCACTAGTGATGAAATCAAGCGGTTTGATCCTGACAGTTCACCAAGGCGGTATTTTCCGTAGTCACGGTAACTATATTTTGTGTAGGCATTTCCACACAATACGGAATTGAGGACAGCTGATACTGCAACGACTTGGAGAAGGAAGTGCATTCTATCCTAAACAGAGAAATATAACAGATATTATATCCTAAACAGAGAGGTATAACAGATATTACATCCTAAACAGGAAATATAACAGATATTATATCCTAAACAGAGAGGTATAACAGATATTATATCCTAAACAGAGAGGTATAACAGATATTATATCCTAAACAGAGAGGTATAACAGATATCATATCCTAAACAGAGAAGTATGAAAGATATTCAACTAATAAGGCTTTTCCACTGGATTTAATCTGCGCATCATGTGGTTGTGGATTTCCCGTCAAAGGATATCAACGTTGCAATTTTGTTCTTAGTCTATTATTGTAGTACTGTATTTCTACTTCAATGTGGTGCTTCAGGTTATGAGTTTTATAGTTAATCTGCGTTTTGAAATTTTAGTCAATTATTTTCTGTTTATTTAGTGATTGATTTTGAATTTTGTATGACATTATCATTATGATACATTATTATTATAATGCAATGTTTACTTCTTACAATTATAATTTAAAGGGACTGGTTCACTTTTTTTAAACAAAATATTTTTCATCTTTAAGGTAGGTCCATACTCGCAGTTTTATCTGATACAAGTTTAAAATGTGTATTTATTTCCATTCATTAGGGTTAAAACTAACAAATTTTCATATAAAATACATAGGTCATCACACTTTTTAAGATGTGAGACGTACATAAACAGAATCACATATCACCATCAGAAAATTGCGATTTTCCTTAAACATCGTTATCAAAATTCCATACAAACTGGTTTTGACGATATAGTAGCATTCATAACAATATCATGAAACTGTATCCTTACAAAAATATACAAAATGTCTGTAACAAATATCGGAAATCTATCGTATAATAGAATTCATAAAGAAATCAATAGAAACAGAGTTATTGCCCTTGGATTCAATATTTTGAAATGTATCATTGATTATTCATCTATAACTTAGAGTTTTGAAATATTTTATTTTTAACAAGATTTTTTACAATGACTATAGGAAAAGACTCCAACATAATTTATGTTTCTATCATACATAAATCTAAATAAATCATTGATTCTGTAAAATCTGATGACATCACAGGAGGGTGGAATTACTTTAATGTTGAATATCAAAAATATAAACCATTTATTGTTCAACATTTTGACATTCTGAATGCAAGGATAAGAGCAACATTTTATCCCTAACTCTGTGTTATGTAAACAAAGACTCGAGTCTTTTTATGTTGACAAACAAATAGTGAAATGTTAATTTTGTAAATTAAAGCATCTTAATTTTGCACCGTCATAAATTTAACTTTTAGACGACACATTTCCCCTAAAGAATGCTTGAAATGTGATAGGCATAATAAACTTAGATCGATATCCAACAATTTAAAACAAAGTGTGAATTCAAACAAAATATTTTTTTAGAATCATTAACTGGTATTAAGGGAGTTACTTTCAGTAAATTCATATTTGACATGAATCTTTTAAGAGTCGATCTATTTTCTTTCCACCTTATAGCCGCTAAACATTAATTCCGAGGCTCATGATGAGTGTAATAAATTATCAGGGATGGAAAAGGGCGCGAACAAAACTTCAATGTCTGATGAAAAACTAAATTGACATAGTTTTCACCAAGACCCATCTCCATCCTTAAAACTAAATATAATGAATGTTAAAACCAATTGTAAGAAAAGGAAAAACATAAGATTATAGATAACGCTCTGTAAACTTTTCTACCGTTTATTAACAAATGAAAGTATGCATTAAAACTATTAAATATTCGTTAAAATGTAATATTATTTTATGTCGTTTTTAACAGGTACTTCTCAATTTTCTTTTTCCATCAAAGTGTAATAAATGTCTGTAACAGAATTCTATGGGAGTGTTTAACCCCACTTCATTTGAATTTAGATTTTTGTCCGACATCGATCTTTTCATTTCGGCCCTACAGAATACAAGTGTAAGATTTGGGCAAACACAAACCACTGGACACACCAAAGATGGGATTAGGTGCATTGAGGAGTAAACATTCAGTGTTGCCCGGTCACACACGCCGTGAGTCCTATATCTTGATTTTGTAAACAGAGTAATTAGAAGCCAAAATCAGTGTGTAATGATCCTCATTCCTCCTCGGCACCCGGGGAGCGTTTTACATATTGGAATTTTCCAGTTTATTTTAAGATAATTCACTCCTAATGCAAAATAGTTTGAAAAAAATGTTGAAAATTAAGCCTCAGAAAAGTTTTACTTCATACACTTTAAGTAATAACTGTGTAATACAATTTAAGACTTACGACTTTGTCGTAAGTTGTTTTGTAAAATGGGCCCCTGATTTCACATCTGATGTTTTCAGGGGTCAGAGTTTGCCATATTATTCAGTGAATATATTGTATTTTCATAGGATGTATGAGATTGTTCATTGTTCTTTATCTTCACAATGTTCATAGAATAAAGATGTGAAATTAATTAAGGGGTCTTCCATGACATATTAAAGTCGATATCTCTGGTTTTGAACTATTAGACTATGGGATATATGACAAGGTCCCGTATTTATATTGATGACAATTTTAAACATTGCTTTTTAGAAGTTCAAGTTTGGGTTTAAAAATTATTTTTCTCTTGAAAATCTTGCAAATCTAGAGGCTACTTTTTGGCCGTTTTAAGATATATTTGAAATTTTGTGAGAGGGGCATCGTAGTAGCTACAGCTGGAGCAGCTACATCAGATAAGTGTACCTCTAAAGTTAGCTCGAAGGATTATAATTACATATACATGTACATTACTTTCATTTTCCATTTATTTATAAACTTCAACTTTATCGTTAAAAAATATGTTTCAAATGTAATCGCTCTGTGACAAAATATTTGAAAAGGCAGCAATACCAATTGTGCAAAATTAACTAAATGACCCCTTCTTGAATATATTTTGTAGAAGCTAAAATGAATTTTAGCACGATATAAAAAACGATGATGCAAATCATGAACTCTAAAATTGTTCACGTACACTGATCATGATATATTCTCTTCAAAAACAACTTACCTTAGTGGCCTTGGAGATGAAGTGAGATGGGAATATGCAAAAGTTTGGCTACCGTTTATATACTTTTTGATTTCTGTATCCTGGCTTCCATTGGATGATGTTAAATCCAGCAGTATTAAGCAAATTAGATCTATCTCTATCAATCATGGTGTGAAAGGTAAGATATTTTAAACTAATCTATGGATTTATCAGTTTCAATTAATGCCCCTCGCTATTAGATTCAGTCATGATAAATATTTTTATATAATTTAGTTATCATAATTTCCTAAAAGCAAATTCAGAGTCAGGAATCTCAAAATTGAAAATATATACATTCTGTGCATTTAGTTTCAAAATGAAAGATTGTTATAAGCGTAGTCGAAAGAACAGAAAATACAGTGACTCGAAAAACTCATATATCAATTCATTTTTATCATGGTTGGTAAAATACTGATGCCGGTAAGGATTTTTCCGATATCCACAATTGATTTATATATATCTGTAAGACTCCAGTCTGTGAAACTGTTGACATTAATTTTTTGTCATTTTAACAAGTTTTTATGTGTATTTTATTATGAGCGATTTTCTAATGTCGACATATACTTCTGTTTATGTATGTCTGGCATCATTAAAAGGGTGGCAACAT
This sequence comes from Ostrea edulis, assembly GCF_947568905.1. Lineage (NCBI taxonomy): Eukaryota > Metazoa > Mollusca > Bivalvia > Ostreida > Ostreidae > Ostrea > Ostrea edulis. The sequence continues at coordinate 29,744,149 of NC_079171.1, forward strand.
ATATATATATATTCTTTGTTATTCAAACATTAATTGATATCAAGTGGAAATTAATATAGTTTTACCGCTTTGAACCATCTATATTGATAAATCACATAACGATGAAACTACCTTTGAAAGAAATATTCATCATTGCCCATGTTTACGTAGTCTTTGGTGATCATATTTTCTTTGAGTCTTTTGGATTTACTATGGGAAAGATATTTTTTATACCCTATTAAGGCAAATTTTATACAAAAACATCAGAAGAAAAATATCTTGCAGTGACTTTCAACTCAACATTGAAATATATCGACAACGTTTTATTTATCAACAATGTTTACTTTTATTCAGATGTTCATTGGATATATCCCAGTGAATTGAAATAAGATACACACCATAGTCTTTCATATTTGCTTTATCTTTGGGTATTTGATGGAGCATAGATGTTAAGGCAAACTGACAACTCAACTTTATGACGAAAGGAATTATTTCAGCTTCTCCATCGTCAACTTCACGTGGTTTTGTTGCAATATTGCATATCGCCTGTATATCGTTTTTGGTCTCTGATTCGATACGCAAGAACATATCATTCAAATGATCAAATTTTAGATTGTAACACACTACTGACAGATACTATTACGCTAATGGTACAGGGGTTTCAACAGTCTCGTTTGAAAGCTGCATTTATAATGATTCTAACAAACTGTTCTCAGGTTGAATGTTAACTGAACCGGTCAACAAGGGGTGCTTACTCCTCTTAAGCATCTAATCCTACCTCAGATATTTCCAGGGGCCTGGGTTTGTTTTACTCTTTTTGTATTCTTTAAAAGAGTTATGAGATCGATCAATGATTGTGATATTCACTTTTTCATTTAACAGTTATACAAATTATCGTATAAACTACATTTAAGTAATTAGTTAATAAAATCTGCTTTAAACGAACTTTTACTTGCATATTTAACCCATGTAAACAAAAACATGGCACACGCCTTGTTTACATAACAAAGAATTGCGAGCTCTGTATCTCCCATATATATTTCGGATTTCAAACATTTCGGTTGAGCATCACTGAAGAGACATTATTTGTCGAAATGCGCATCTGGTGCATCAAAATTGGTACCGTATAAGTTTTACATCAACAACTGACATTGAATTTTTTGCTGACCATTAGAATTACCTTCGTTAAGCATTCTAAACATTAAACATCGAAAAATAAAATTTGAAAGTTTACAGCTCAAATCGTGTCCCTGTCCCTTTAAAAACCATAAATGATGTATCTCCGTATTGAAACTTAGATAATGATTTTGCAATTGATGCATGCCGAATAGTTGACTAAAGACAAAATGATCGGTCGTTCATAAGTTCAAAATTTGAAACTTAGTATTGCAAATGTGTTTATAATGGTAGTTTTTGTCCAATGCGACAATTCAAGGGCAAACTTATAAATACACTTGACTTCTCGTCAAACGAAAAAATCGAAAACATAATTCACTATATGAATGACAAACAAAAAAACTGTTATATCATAAAAAGTGGCCTGATTTCTTGAACGCTGCCAAGCAGCGGGCAACCTAATTTCGTTAAAATGTTTAAATTTAAAGTTATAAGCGAACTTCCTAGAACAGTCCTGGACCAATCGATATCTGATATATTGGACAGTTTTCGACTTCTTACTTACTTTCAAGATCTGTACCATCACAACACATGTTTAACCCAAATACAAACTGTGTGAAGAGTATGTAAAACTTATACGGTACCAATTTAGATGCACCAGATGCGCATTTCGACAAATAATGTCTCTTCAGTGATGCTCAACCGAAATGTTTGAAATACAAAATAACTATGAAGTTTTGGAGCTAAATATAGCCAAAAACAGCGTGCCAAAAAAGTGGAGCCAAATTCGTCCAAGGATAAGAGCTATGCACGAGGGAGATAATCCTTAATTTTGAAATGAATTTCTAAATTTTATAACAGCAATTAAATATACATCTGTATTTTCAAGCTAGTAACGAAGTACTAAGTATATATCAATAACTGTAAATACATTATTACAAGAAGTCGCAAGAGTGACTAATATAATCACGTGGGGAAATTAAGAACATCCAAAATATCAGATGAATTTCGTATTTTAAAAATCGTCGCTGTGTCAGGTCGCTGGTCTGTGGAGAGGGGTGTCTTTGAATGAGATTTGTAAAGTAATATGATTATAAACCTTCTTACAATATGGGCCTAGTCAAAACTTATATAATAAGTGTAGCTAACACTCCAACACCTACACAATCTTCTGCTGATAATGTTTGTTCCCAATCGCAACTTCTCAGCTTGCCGGAAAGGCCAGGGAATGTACAATTGGTTGTATGATGTAGCCTCGTTCTGGGCGCGTCGATCTGGAATTTTCCGTAATTCTGATTCAATACTAAAATCACCGATTGAAGAAACGAACTGACACATTGTATTTATTCAAAAATTATCAAAACTTATTTCTTCTGTAAGATCAGAATCAAGCATCGATAAACAACGGGTTTACTTTATATCGTAATATCTTTCAAAAGTTATCATTAAAAAAATGGCTTAGATTAACCATTGTACTCTCATTTTTGCTATTTCAGGGTTGTTTATCAAAAACGAAAATAGGTTTTTAATTAATCTTACGACATTTACTAATCAAGTAAGATTCTATTATAGCTTACAGACTTCATCTCACTTATGACACATTATTAAAGGTGCAAGCAATGACTCTGGAGCAAGCGTTTCGGAGATTATTCGAAAACTTTGTTAATTTATAAGTATAGATTATCATCTCATTTGAACACGTATATCTATATATATATATATATGAAATGCATCATATGTTTGCAACTACATCATCTGATTAGTATAATACATAATTACTCTGGCTACACTGACATCGTGAGCATCTTAGTTCGTGTCTTTGCTTAAGACAAACAACTTGGTTGCATGTAAATTCACGAATAACCAAAGGATATTATTTTCTCTTGTATAAAACTGCACCTTGTGGATCCCTTGACTTTCCGGTTTTGAAACACCACTTAACCACGAACATTGGTACCAAGCGAATAATCATGAAACCACCGTCTGGAGTTTTGAATATTTTATAACCCTTGTTTAACATCTGGAGGAGTCACTTGCACTCAAGACATTGAACTTGTTTTCCTTGATGACAAAGGGACCAAAGGTGTTATGTACATTATCCACTTGCCTATCCATTAGATTCGTTAGCATTTTAAATGAAGGACAACAGTTTGCCATCATTTATCAATCAAGGACACTGGTAGCTTAAATGGAGGGGGATGATGAGTGAATCGGATTGATGGATTTCCTCTTTTCATGGTTCGCACGCTTTGGAATAATTTCATTGAACGTGTTTATAATTAGTGCTATGATAAGACGTACGTAAATGAGTCCCTTCGTGCTTATCTACACTAGATGTACGAATAAGATAGAATGGTGGAATGGAGGGTTATATTACTTGTTCAATATGTGTTATGAAGATACGCTACACGTTGTTATGTTCCGGGAGAACAGACACAATGTTGTCTTCAAAATCATATCAAATCATATCAAGTCCATTAAAATATACGACGTCATCATATATATATATATATATATATATATATATATATATATATACATGTATATATATTAAAAGAAATAGAATCAACAGTACACAAAGTTAAAAATTTAACGCAAGCGCTTTCATTTTATAATCCTCAGGCGTTACATTTTAAAATAGTTTTGAAATGGTCTGACGTCATAAAGGGTCTGATATATATATATATATATATATATATATATATATATATATATAGGCGGTGGGTGCCGTACGTCGCTGGTTCGACCCCGGGCTGGGGCGAAAATTTTCAGTACCTAGTGGTGATTATTTAGTGCTTTATATATTAATTAATTGATTTTCACATGTATCGTTTAGATCCTAGGGGTAAACGTAAGGTTGGGTGTTATAATTGTTTGTTTGTGCTTTATATTAAATATTCTATACAATTGCATCGAGAGATCCACTCTCCTTATAAAATATCTTAAACACTGAATGACACATCGACTGTGTGGGATTGCATCAGTGTGTATAAGTAGCACTTTAGGAGCATAACAAAGCTTCCTTTTTAGGGAAGTCGTTGTGGCCGAGTGGACTTACGCACTGGTTTGACAATCTTGCTAGGCGGTGGGTGCCGTACGTCGCTGGTTCGACCCCGGGCTGGGGCGAAGATTTTCAGTACCTAGTTGTGATTATTTAGTGCTTTATATATATACATATATATATATACACGATAATCAAAACAGCGACAGACCCACGTGAAATATCTATACGCGATATTCAAAACAGCGACAGACCCATGTAACAGATAGCTAAAGTCGAAGTTCAAACCATTAATAGTTCAAAATATCTTTACACAATAATCAAAAGAGCGAGGGAGATCCATGTAAAATATACAACTGTATATGGAATTCTATTAATAATACATATCTACAAACGAAGTTCAATCCATCAATATACCCATGTAAAATATCTACACATGATATTCAAAACAGCGACAAACTATGTGAAATATCTATACACGGTATTCAAAATGTCGGTATACCTATATAAAGTGGCATTTCATTTAGTGTAACTATGGCAAGTTACTGTCCTGACAGGTCAATGCTCATTGTTATCGTAGTAGAACATCCAGGAAACGGCAAATTTCTTAAAGAAATGCCACTCCTCAACTACAATACCAAAATACCGTGTGCTGTCTATTGTGTTTTAAATTAAAACCAGAGAAAATGAGGACTTGGATTGCTGCAGTTTCCCCCCTATCCCATACATACGTTTTGTGAATGTACTACAGAGTTATGTTGTAGAATTACTTCGTAGTTATGGCTATGTAGAATAACCTATGCAAGATAACTTTACTCTTCATATGATAAAAATGGATGCATATTAAGACGATTTTGTACCTTTGGTTCAATAATTACTGTCTCCCCCATATATCATGCCCCGGAAGCAATGGTGAGGAATGACGAGATTAAGATTGCCGAGTGCAAAGGTTAAGGATGTTACGCGTTGATACGTTCTCAAATCTTCCCTAACGACATTTACGATTTTTCCCCTAACAAAGGATGAAAACGAAAACAAAATATTTTATCTTATCATAAGTAAAATGAATACAATTTACGCATCGGCTGTAAATTATTCTCATTATTTCTCAATGAAGTCGAAAAAAGATACGAACAATCATACAGAGTTATTAGGGGAGGTTTAACATAGTTCATAATGAAACTTTACAAGAAATTTTATAATTATACTTATTTCTACACGGCGGGTGAGACCGCTTGATAGTGGATGCTTACTTCTTCTAGACACCCGATTCCACCTCTGGTACATGTATGTCCAAGGGTCCGTGTTTGCCTTTCTTTTAATTTTATAATATTTTTGAGATTCAAAACTTTTCATTACAACCAAATGAAATCCAAACATTGTATTATGTAAGCCCATGCATCCATTTTCTGTATCAAGTGTCTTTAAAGCGTAGAAAAATATTGTTTTCACTCTACAAATGCCACGGAAGGGTATGGATGACCTTGTGCATTTCTATACAGAAAGGTTTAGTATTCTCGGAAACTTAATTTTCTGACGATACATTACCACTGTGTATGCCATGCAAAATCGTTTTAGCTACATTATACATCGCTTCATTTTCATTAATTACACAAATAGTTTGTGAATTTGTTCTTCGAAAGATGGATAGGGAAATAAATTGCATATGGTATACGTTTTTGGCCATTTTCAATGGGCTAATTTGTGTTACAATGACGGATGAGACAACACAGCTTTCATTGTTAATTTTATATCTTCTAATAGTTATATCAAATAGGGCGATAGACGAATAGGATGTAACATTCACGCGCATGGATAGCGTCACGGGTCAGACAGATGACGTCCACAGATTCATTTATACCGCCCTATATGGGGGGAAATGACACATCTTTCTTAATCAATAACACAGATTTTGTTAATAAATTAAAAGTAGTATGTTCGTAGGCAGTATTATTTATATTCTGTCTTTGAAATTTTTTAAGAAACTTGAATTAAATTTCACGTATTGATGAAACAGTAAAGATAGCAAACAGTTGTAATACGATAATCTGTTTTTTGCATATAAAGTAGATGACTTTATTTTACGAGAAAACGTTATCTAATGTTGGTTGGGTTCGGCCTGCGGCTTAAGCACTATAAAAACCGGGAACTTTAGGATCTGCCTCCTTTTCAACCACCCATCGGATACAGAGTGTGCATATTCATGCAGTTAAACTTTGTAGATAACATCCAATTTTATTTGGTATGCTTAAATAAATTTCCATAAATAAGTAACCATCCACGGTTTACCCGGGGTGGTTATTTTTATGCAGTCTATATATATATGTGAACCTTTGATGATTTGAATGATGTATTTGAATTTGATAATGTTGTGTGGGTTTGCCCATGTGTTTTGTGTTGAATGGCATCCCACAAACATTTTAAAAGGCACGGCCAATGTTCGCCAAAATGAATTTAAACAAAGCATCCTGCTTAATGTTGGTGTTTTTCTCTGTATAAATAAATGTATTGGATAGATAAAGAATACGCTTTCCTCTTGGAATACAAACGTTATAGGGGGAGAGGTATACAATTATAAATGATGCAATTTATACACGTAGTCCACATCTACGGACACTACAGAACTGTGTCTGTGTAATCTTGTGAGGATACAATTAATGATTTGCTCTTGTCTTTCCATATCTCGTGTCATCCGTTCAACTATTGGTTTATCGCAAACATTCAACAGATCTGTATGTCAGGAATCCTTTACTGAGCAATCCGCAGTCTAAAATCAGTATGTAAATTAACATGAAATACGTTAGACATCATTCGATGTAATGACATATTGTGATTGTAAATAAAATCATCATAACGACCATAGAAGTTGCACAATGTTGACTTTGAACAAGATTATCAAACATCTACTGATTTTTACTATATAAATGTAAATCTACATAATTTGCTGAGTTCCTGACAATCACCGTAAAATGATGATTCCCTAAAAAAAAAAAGGTGTACGAGTTCATTGAACATTGTTGTACACCTATTAGACCCTTCACAACTTCTTTTATCTTATGGAAAGTGCTGATCACTTCCGAATGGAGTCGGGAATATTCATTATAGCATGGAATATTGATCATGAGTTAATTGGTCCCCTATAACAACCAGGTTAAGGTAGGGAACGACATCAATTACAACAGGCAGGTCCCGCCACGGATGCAAGTTTCAAATATTGTGTTAAGTTGTACTATGTACGTGTAGTGTACGTCACCATCGATGTGTGTTGTGTACGTAACCGCCAAAGCGTGTTGTGTACTTATCATCGATGTGTGTTGTGTACGTCACAATCGATGTGTGTTGTGTACGTCACCATCGATGGATAAGTGTGTTATGTACGTAACAGTCAAGGTGTATTCAAAAGTGGTGTGCTGGCATTAACGGAGTGAATCACGGAGTTTATAAATCAACCGTTCTCTGTCTCTATATCATTCTCGTTATCTGCCACTGCTCGGAAAAATCAACAACACACATTTTCTGAGAGTATTGCATAAGAAGTACATGTACCGTACCTGCGTCCCCGTTAATTGACTGATGTAAAATTCGGGATGATGTAAACTTAATGTTGTTTGACCTTGAACTGTAACCTAAATCATTTGTACCAAGTCACCATGTTTTATTTCTACAGTATTTATTATTCAGATAATATAACAATGATAATCAGAGTGTGCCACAATGAACTAAGTCATGCATATCTTTTTATTGTGTCTAAAGCAGATAATCTAAATTGAGTCTTTTATTTGGTCAGACATGGTTTATACATGTACGGGAACATAGAGCGTGTGAGAATGGCAAAACACTGAACTACAGAGTGTGAAATATATATATCAACAAAGGGTTGCATATTAATAAGGTGAAGCGATAGTTGATGAGCGGATTATAGGATCTAATTTTAATTAGATTGATGACACGGGTTTTCTTCCGCTAATTCTTGACTTTGAGAATACATATGTATTTTAGTCATAAAAATATAAATTCTCTTAAATGAACAAGTAAAGATAATGAACGGTGTCAATTTCATAAAGAAAACAAAATTAAGAGAAGGGTAAACACGAGTACCTTAACATACCAGAGGTGGGATAGGTTGCTTAGGAGGAGTAAACATTCCCTTTCGATCGGTCACATCCGCCGAATTCTCTATATATTGATCAGGGCTGTGTTCACAGTCTGAGTGGCTAGCTTAGGAGTTAGGTATAGTGGCTGATCTGTGCCATTTTACAATTTGGCATATGTTTGCTTTTTCTAGGCGAAAGAACAACAAAACGATATTTAGCGACTTTTCCCGAAATAACGAAAAGACGGCAAAATCATGATTAGCAACATTTCGTCTCAAAATAAAGAAAGACGACAAATTGTAAAATGACACAAATCAGCCACCACACCTAACCTCTACACTAGCCGCTACGATCCTGAACACAGCTTTGGTAAACGCAGTAATGGCATTGCCAAAAATTTATATTTAAAAATCAGTTTCCTAATATGAATTCCATAAACATAAAACCAGTTAATAGCATGGTGTATTGATATCTACATGGAAAACTACATTTCATGTAAGCAAGCATGTAGATGGCAAAGATATCAAAATTCATATATATATATATATATATATATATGTTGGGTTTTTGTGCTTTTATATATATATATATATATATATATATATATATATATATATATATATAAAGCACTAAATAATCACAACTAGGTACTGAAAATTTTCGCCCAGCCCGGGGTCGAACCAGCGACGTACGGCACCCACCGCCTAGCAAGATTGTCAAACCAGTGCGTAAGTCCACTAGGCCACAACGACTTCCCAGGGCGAAAATTTTCAGTACCTAGTTGTGATTATTTAGTGCTTTATATTAATTAATTGATTTTCACATGTATCGTTTAGATCCTAGGGGTAAACGTAAGGGTGGGTGTTATAATTGTTTGTTTGTGCTTTATATATATATATATATATATATATATATATATATATATATATATAATTTGGGGGGGGGGGATTCCTAATGGTATATATGAGATTGAGCACTGTTCGCTATCTTCACTTTTTTCATGTACACAAATTATGGTCGTCAGCACTTCTAAGAAATGACAGAATGGTAACGCATGCGCATTATGTACTTGTCATGCTGGATACGTTACGTGTTTCTTCACATTCTTTATAGAATTGCATCCCTAACTTACATGCACTCATTTGGTCGACACACTGCACACTTTTTTAAATGGCTACTATTGCAAGGATTTAAAAACAAGTAAAAATGAATGTTTTGCTCAAATGTGTTTTTATTCATTTTTTATTTATTTTTTTTTTTTTACGTAAGTCTTGTTGGATTTCAATCAGGTTTCATCTGAAATGCAAAAGCAAAGATTGTACTCTCACGAAAGCAAACAGGCACAAAATGATGAAGTCGGTCGGATTGCAGTTCACTGATAATGATCGCCTAATTTATTACTTTTCAATATGTTGAGTTAGATATTCATAAGATATGTAATCTTTGATGTTATGACTGAGTAGGAAGGTGCAGTAATTTAAGCATCGTGTATTCAACAATATGCTTATGATGAATTCTGATGTGTTATAGAAATGTATCCTATACTTTAAAAAATATATATAAAAAAAATAAAAACAGTATTCGCTACTTACATGTCAATAACATTTAATAATATCCTCTCTTGCCGTAACCTCCGCGCCCAAAGCCAAGGAATCCATTTCCCATTCCTCCATAATATCCACCACCGATCATTCCGCCCCCGTAGTATCCGCCACCTAGATATCCGCCTCCGAGACCACCCATACCATATCCTCCGTAGTAGTTACCTCCCCATCCTCCACGCCCATAGGGTCCGTACCACGTGGCCTGAGCTGTCGCGATCAACAAACAGGCGACCAACAAAGCGAAGCAGGAAGATTTCATTGGGATGGACTGTTGTCTGTAAATTACAAAGTAAACTAGAGTCACTTTCACTTAGAACCCTATCATCTTAAGGGGGATAACTCACCAGAGGAATTTGATTTAGATACCTCTTTGAGTTAAAGAACACATTTATATATATATATATATATATATATATATATATATATATATATATATATATGTATTAATCCTGCAGCTCGCATGGTAATGCATACCTATTCCAAAATCAAAAAATCATTTGGATGTGCGTATCCCCCTCCAGACCCCACCCACCCTGTCTTAAAATAATTACGTTGAAAAGGTAGAAAGTAAATACCTTCTAAATATAATTCACTTTTGTAATTACAACAGTTTGCTGGAATTTTGTTGCAAGACGTGCAATTTTTTGGATTATTTACAGACTAATTTTTTATATTGTACAAACTTTACCATTATATATTGAATATCGCTGCACACAAACAACCCCTAAGCATAAAAAATGAAAATATAAGTAAATAGATAACCGAATAATGAATTATATAGCTTTATGATCTGTCTATGCTGTAATGTTACATGAAACATGAATATCAAATCAGACATAAAAAAAAACTATAAAAATATATGTTTGGTTTGAACATATTTCATTTTAACTTAAATTTACAAAGAGATTGAGCACAAGTTCGTAAAGCTTAGAACGCTTTCTCCCATATACATACATATACAGTGTAACACCCTATTTTGGTATGCATGGTCAAACCGTCATTGTGAATTTAAATATAACCTAGCGCATTTTGATCGCTTAATGAGAAACTAAGTAATAGCATATATACTAATTAATCAAAACGACCACTATGTTTTATAAAAAAAAAAACAACAAAAAAACTTATATTGTAGTAAATAGCTACTCGTTTTTATTCATTGCTCAGGGAATTATGAACAATACGCATATGCATCTTGATAAACATAGTACGCTATTTAAACAGCTGATCATTTCGACAAAAATAAAAGTAAAATGTAAACAAAAGTAATGAATTTCAGTTTTGAAAATATATGAACAGCGACGCTTTACGCCGGCAAAAAATTGACGAAGCATTAACTCGCTTGATGAAATATGCCGATGTGAAGTGCTGCAGTTAATACCCTGGTGTGTATTTTCAAACATATTATTCCTTAAATAAAAACCTTTCTATAAAGACGTTTAGCGAAAGGAATATAACAATAGAAATCGGAATATTCTTTACATACCTTACTTCTTTGCACAAGAACTAGGAACTGGAAGTGTATGCTGATCTGCTTTGATAGAAGTCGCCTTATATATATAATTCTCCGGCTGACCACCATTCACGATTTCTTTGTACATCCTAATCATGGATTGCTAAATTTATCCATTATTTCCAAAATATTTCCCTCGAAAATGGGGATCCCGGTGAGTCAGCTATTCTAAACAAGATTGTTTGTTTCCTTCTACGTTTCATGGACAGTCGAGTAATACGATGTCGCTTGTAAAGTCACCTGTAATAAAACATGACATTTGATGACCGTTACTCATTGACCACAGTCAGAGTGACCAATAAGAATGCTAAATTTCGCACATTCATTTACGCAGTATTATTCTCGCCCCCCATTTTGCCGCCATCATCATACATCAGAAAAATTGCGTTATCTGAAATTGGTAAAGGAACCAGGAAATATTAGACAGGGTATATAAACGTATGATGCCGTGAGAAGTCCAACCATTTCCAACCAGTGAGTGTGTGAAAAACTCGAGCACTTGAGAACTGTTTGCAAGGTGAGTTTTCTTCGTCATTTGTCTTTTATAACACAATGTGGTTTATACTTTCGTGTATGTCAAACTACCAGCTGCTAGTCGATCATACCTGAAGTAGTGCTCAATCAGATATAATTCTCTGACTAGTAAACTTTTGTGCCACATTCGTTGAATTCATTCGAAAATCACGTTTATAAATCTCAGCCACCAGCTTGAAATAACGAGAAGATATGTACGTTATGAAAGGTGAAGATAACGAATTGTGATCAATCTCATAACTCCTAAAACAATATAAAAGAGAGAGAGTTGGGCAAACTCAGGCCCTTGGATACATGTAGTTATATTAGAGTTTACATTTATAATATACATGTAATGTGTCTACATAATCCATGTATCTTTGTGTAAGATATTATTCATTTTAATTAAAACAGAATTTTCCACAATGAAATCCGCCTATCTCGCTCTCCTGGTGGCCTGTGTGCTGGTCTCTGCTGTCCACGGTCAGTGGTACGGACGTGGAAGATGGGGCGGAGGATATGGATTGGGCGGACTAGGAGGACTGGGCGGCCTCCTCGGTGGCGGACTTTTCAACAGATGGGGCGGTGGTCTCGGGGGCGGATTTCTCGGTCTCGGGCGCGGACGATTTAACAGATGGGGCGGTGGTCTCGGGGGCGGACTTCTTGGTCTCGGGCGCCGTCGTTTTAGGAGAAGGGGATATTATTAAAAGAAAAAATGCAGCATGAACATTTTGTATATTAATTTATATTGCCATATCATTAATATCCATTTTACATTATGTTCATATTCGTGATGTAATTTGAAGAAAGCATTCTACATGTATATTTTAGATAGAACGTACATGTATCACAAAATAATTTCAAAGTTTTGAGATTATGCCATTATATGTTATGTAGTTTATTACTATGTAATACGTTGCTTGATTAACAAAAAATAAAATGTGAAATGACAGTATGTATTTTTATTCTCCGAGTCGGATTCTAACATCATACAGTCGACATAACGATAATGGTATGACAATTATATAAAGGTGAACCATTCTTATATGAAAAGTGAAGATAACAAACAGTGACCAATCTCATTACTTCCATAAGCAATACAAAATAGAGAACCGGGCTAACAAGGACCCCTGGATATATCAGAGGTGGGGTCAGGTGCCTAAGAGGAGTAAGCATCCCCTTTCGACCAGTCACACCCGCCGTGAGCGTGAGCCGTTTAAGCCAATATGCAGGACTGAAGTTTGGAATATTATTACATCATGTATTCAACTCATGGTACCGTGAGATTATGCATCATTTAATATGGACTACACAAAGAAAACGTTGCCTAACTTTCAATATCGTTAATAAATCCCTGAATATATACTCGAATTTACTGATGCTAGTTTCAGTTTTGAAAATGTTGTCCGGAATAAAACCACTTGCAGTTTTCATTCCGATCACTGAGTGATTATGTTACATCCTGTGTTGGAAGATGTCAAATGTAGGGAAATTCCGAAATTAATCTGACATCAACTGCGCATGCGTGCATAATTAGACAGAGTTTTGTTTTGGAGTTATAGATCAACGTTTGGGTGACTTCCTTCATCATTGAGGCAAGCAGAAATACTGAAGATAACTTGTTTAAATTCCACACGAAAGAACAATATCTTCAATTTACGCTATATGTTACGCTGTCAAGCTAAAACAGTTTATTTCGATTATATCTAAGCGCTATTGCTAAATTACAAACAATTTTGGGGAAACTAAAATTTAGCGTACTAGCAATTCCCTACTGAAAATTTAGTGTATAACTTTTTAATTTTTTTTAATTATTTTTCAATATTCTGTACATAGTTCATGGTATATCTTCATAATATATACATGTAATATAGAATTACAGAACTGTTTACTTCTTTTAGAGAGAGAGAAAAAAAAAAGAAAGGAGAGGGTGAGAGAGAGCTATGAAAATATTTGGTTCCATCTGTTCCAAATGGCATCAAAATTTTCAGTATCACCATTTTTATAAGAAATGAATTTTTGTGTTTCATAGAATAACTTTTAAAATGATATTGCAAAACGCACACTCATATTTTTTGCTCTGTACACCTCGCTGTATAAATATACATGTAATACTTTAACCAAAGGATGATAATATTTTGTATACCCTTGTTTTTCTCTAGGATGCCTACTATAAAAGACTTTTTTGTAAAGACTAGTTGACAATTTGTTCTCTGTTCTAAGTAAACTTCAAAATCAGCTACAAATGATTGAACACAATTACATTCCCATATTATATGTTCTATTGTTTCCTCCTCATTGTGACAAAAGGTACACATTTTTAGTTCACTTTTTTTTTATTTTAAATAAAAATGAGTTTGTTGCTAAAATTGTATTAAGTGTTCTATATTGGAACCATTGAAGTTTACTATTTTTTGTTATTATGAAAGGTATTTTGTGTATTATTTTCCACTCAGAATTATCTATTTCTAAGAGTTCACTCCATCTTGTTTTGCCCGTTGTCACAGAGGAATTTTTGTTGAGAAGGTCATAAAAGCATTTGGACTTTCTACATTTCAGTACATTATACATGTTTGACATAATGAATGGATTTGCCAACTTTTTAAAACTTATGTTTTTGGAAGACTTTTTAATCCATGTCTTTATTACATGAATGATGCTTGCATATTCTAAGAAATTGATTTTCACATTCGGATAAATATCACAAAAAGTTTCATAGCTAAAAAAAACTACCATCTTCTTCAATAATATCATGTATGTGTCTAATGTTACTGTCAAAGAGTTGTTTATTAAAAAAAGTTTTCCCACCAATATGAATCATATGATTATAAAATAGAGATATATCTGCAGTAGTATTTGATTCTGTACCAGCATTTTGTAGTTCAATCCAGGATTTGAATTTATCTATCCAAAAGTTGTTTTTAAGGATTTCAAGAGTAATGTAACATATTCAATCCCACAAGAAATGAACGTAGTTAGTTCAAAGACAGGTATTAAGTTATTCATTCCCGTTTGTAGAAATACATTGTCGTATCCAGAATAATTTCATTGATGCTTTGAAAGATTTTAGATTAATCATCTTTAGACCCCCATCTGCATATTTCTTAACAAGGGCATCTTTTTTACTCTATGAGTTGAACCATTCCATACAAATGAAAAGAACATTTTTTCTAATCATTTACATTAAAACACAGATGGGTTGGGGATAGACATAAAAATATGATTCAATAGGGGTAGAACTAATGTTTTAATGACTATAATCTTGCCAGTGGGGGTTAAATGTCTTTTTTCCCCATTGATTTAGAATGGATTTGATTTTTACTAATTTTGGATCATAATTTAGCTTAGGCATTTTGTGCAATTCAACATCATAAATAATTCCAAACAGGGTGAATTTAGTAGTTCCCCATCTGATATTACTGTTGGTTAATAAAACGTTATTATTGTATTTTTTTAGCCAATCCATACGGTGTGAGTTTTAGAATAATTGATACATAAGCCAGACATTTCCGAAAATCTTTGTGAGGTCCTTAGAGTTTCCAACAGACTCTGTTCACTTCCATTGAGAATAATTGAAGTGTCATCATCCAGTTGAGACATTGTTTTTTCAATATTTTTCAATAATTATGCCTTTAATATTTTTGTTTTTTCTTATTTGTATTGCTAGAATTTCTGCACATATTAGAAATATATAAGGTGATAAAGGGTCTCCTTGTCGGCACCCTCTTTGAATATCAAACACTTCACACAAATTGCCGCCTTGGTTAACTGTAGACGTTATATTTGTATAAAAAAGGCTAAACCATTTTCTAATAAAAGGACCAAAATTGAAGAAATCTAAAGTTGTTTTGTATGAAATTCCACGATAAAGTATCAGAGGCTTTCTCAAAGTCAATAAGTAGCAAAAGGTCTGGGATATCATCTTCTTCAGTATAGTGCTGTGCATAATATCATATATTCACTTTGTGTTTTCTCCTATATATCTGTTGGATATGAACCCTGCTTGATCTGGTCAATTATCTTGTCTAAATGTTGTTGTTTTTTTTTAAATCTAGCTGCAATAGAACCAGAGGCAATGTTGTATACTGTATTATTAGTGCATAACTTGAGCAGGTACCGTGATTGAAAAATGTTAGGTCCACCCCATGTGTTTAAAATATATCGATGATTTCCTGGTGTGAATTTAAAAAAAAATCAATTCGGTGTAACAAAATGAAAAAAACAACCAATAAATCCATTGTGCATGATTTGGTTGTAGTCTTTATAAAAAGGTGTTTTCCACACATTGTAATACATTTATTACTTGAGTATGGGAGGGAATTTTACCACGCTGTAGCACGATACACGTGCCGATTACGCATTTAAAAGCAATACTACATGTAGCTGTCATTTTGGTGTTGACAATTTTTGTTGCAAAATTGTGATTTGATATTACAGTAACAATAAATAAATTAAAATTTTAAAAAATAAGGTTTATAAACTGTTGTTATTTATATTTATGTTAGGAAAATTGCATTATTGTCTTCACGTACAATAATGATTTCTGTATAATGCTATATATTTAATAGAACCGAAATCTTTATGTTGATAAAATCTTAAACTTAGTTTTAATTCTCTCAATGCCGATGGTCAAAATTACATACAAAACTGTCATAATACATGTAGCACAATTTACCCACAAAATAACACCTTTTTGATTTAGAGCTAATATTACCAAATAAGTTCGTTATTTTCAAATCATATACAATTTTTTGTAATAGTAATATGATCCGGTCTTAATCACTTCGTGGCTAATTGCTTACTTACTTATATTCTTTTCTTACAACAATTAAGCATATCGAGAAACACAGAATAAATTATTAATGTTAAAGGACACATCTCATGTTTTTAAAGTAAACAAAATTACATGCATTTTGTCTTCCTTGGGCTTATAGTAATTAATTCTAATAGTTCGTTCGCCAAAATTTTGCAATAATTAACCACAATATAGACTTAAATCTAAGCCCCGATTTCAAAATGTCTAGTTAATTAGGTAGTTAGTCACGTGGTACTGTGACGTCACATGCGCCCTTCGGATTGAGAAAGTAGTGTGATATATTATTAAAAACTCAGCTTTTAGGGGCCCAATTTATTCGCCATGGGCAACATTTAAATGGATGTTGATAAATTTTCCGAGTTTTATGTTTTCGCCACCAGTGCATACATATGACGATGTAAATATCCAAATATAGCGAGAAATCGGCAATATTGGAAGTAAATAATGTTTATATGGGTCGCTGTCAACACACTGTTTGGTAATGTTATTATTTTATACATCTGTAATTGGCGCTGTTTTTCTAAACTAAATAGTGCAATCATTATTTATTTTTGGATAATACAAATTATAATACGTTATGTTGTCAATCTAATTAAAATTAGATCCTTTGATCCGATCACGTATATCTCTACACAAGGTACCGATATACGGGAGCGGATCAAATTATCTAATTTTAATTAGATTGTTACATTGTTGACAACTAGGCCCTAGGCCAAGCTACTGTCACGGCTGCATTTCGGAAAGAAAGAAGAAGAAAACACACACACACCAATCAATAAAAATAATCAAATTTAAAGTGGAAATCACATTATTTTATTTAGATAAAGCAATCTTAATATTATTTTTGAATTGTGATCTGCACGTCGTTAGGAAGTGGAAGCATGGTGTTAGGACCCCTAAATACTGACGCAATCAAGATATTGAGAGTTCAACGAGGAAATAATTTTATAATTCAACTTAAATGGGAAATACAATATTCTATTATTTATATAATTAGAAGTTCAATTATTTGGTATCTTTAACATTTTTGTAAATCTACCAGTTGGTAGAAACTGAGAGCACAAGTTACATTGTATATGTTGTTACAAGGTGAAGGTCAGTTGATCAGAGTGTGTATTGAATACATAATGTATGTTGTAGGCCTACCAGTGTTTATAGCTTCAATATATCCATTTTCTCTCAGTTTATCAGGGCCTCTGTCCAAGCGGTTTTTGAAAAGGTGACTGGGTGTTTATCAAAGGTAAAATTCTTGCTCCAAAAAAAAATATCCAGGTCTTTTTTCTCGTACCTTTCTTCGGAAAATTGAAAAATACTCAGTCTAAATCCTTTCTACCAACAACTAGTACACCCGACCACAGAACAAAACATCTTAATGCAATATTATTTACAAGTCGTTAACGTGATAATGGGCTTTTTGTCGATTAAATCTAATTTGTTTATGAAATGGCTAATAGATGTTTTCAAACCTGAGGGCGCATATGATGTCACACATAATGACGCGTAAAATTACAAAAGTAAATATGCATATCGCAAGATTTGAATTTCATCGCTTTCAAACTCGAAAACTACGCAAAAAATTTCATTAAAAACACATTCAAAGTAGTTTTAGGCATGCAAAGAATTAATTTTGCTGAAAGAATGAAAACGTTTAGAAACATGTGTCCTTTAAAAGTCTTTTATATAAAGAATGAATGATTCCCAGTAATTTTTACGTAATCATTGGGGGGAAAATATACAATTTTTCTCCAAAATAAAAAAAGGTGTTGAGGAGGCGAAATCAAATAAGAAAGAAAGTAAAATTCTGAGGTGCGGTGGATTAAAACATTAACAGGGGCCTCCGTAGCCGAGTGGTTAGAGCATCGTGCTCAAAATCCCACGGCCTCTCACCTCTGGTCGGCGCAGGTTCGAATCCTGCTCGCGCCGGTAAGTGAGGTTTCCCAGTTTACTTTAAGAAGGTCGGTGGTCTCTTCCCAGGTACATTGTATCTGGGTTTTCTCTTCCACCAATAAAAACTGGGTGCCACCAGATATATAAAAACATGTTGAATGTGGCGGAAAACAGCAAAACAATCTATCATTCAAAACCATAACAAAAATGAACCGCAGCATACAGTGAGAGCGAGTAGCTCTCTGAGCTGCACTAACCAAGAACTGAGGGTATACATGTAAATCTGAACCAGCCTGTCAAAAAACAAGTTCTTTTAAATTTTGAAGGTTTTTGTGAAATTCGATCCCAAGACAGTAATGTCCCTTAAAAACCCTATTGTAAATTGTACCTTAGATTGAAACCTTTTAAAATATTATACAAGTCTGCCCTGAAGGACTTCAAGGCTAAAATCGGGACTGAAATAAGAAAACCCCTGTTCAGGTTCTGTAAATTTGAAAACGGAAATATATAAATACGGGGGGGGGGGGGGGGGGGGGGGGGGGAAACAATGCTAGTTGATAAAACTTTGGAAACTTTTTATTTTCGTCATTTCGAAAAATGTTTTCACAAGTAACGTTAGATTTAGCAAAGTTTTGTTTCCTTATATTTATCCCCTCCCCTAATTAGGTCCCCTCCCCTAATTAGGTGTATACACTGTCGAGTGTTTCCGTGTTCCGTGTCCCGGAATGAAATGCGCAAATCGATCTAATTATAAACATTCTGTTGGTCATAATATTGTTATGGTCAGAGGTGACCTTGTAATATAAATGTCCAAACAGACATGAAATATGTCACTTTCACCTGCCGTGTTACGATTAGTAATGGCCATTTCCCTGTCTATTACCTTAAAATAAAACAAACTGGACCTTTTGTCCGACTTCGTTGACGCAAGGGGATTCCCAGATATCATGGCAATAGTAAGGCTAAATAGATCAAGCGGAAGTTGAAAACAATAAGGAAATGATGGACCGTGGGCGGAGAAAACAGATATATAAAGCAATGTCTTCCCGTGTACTGACATATCATACTCTGGTTTACAGATATCAGGTGAGGAACAATTTCTATTCTCCGTATACTTTGAAATTTCTACCCCTTTCCTTTAAAATTTCTATTCTCTTTCCTTTAAAATACACCGTTTTCTTTCCTTTAGATATCCCATTTTCTTTCCTTTAAGTAAAATTTCTATTTGCATTTGCTATCAAATCAAACTAATTGTATCGGTGTTTTTAATAAGGAGGGTACGTGTCTTTGATTTATTTCAGGAATGTATTTTTTTTAAATTAATTACATTTGCTGATATAAAAATAAGGTCAATGAAAACAGAAATACACGTACTTAAGCTAATTCCTGGTCAAAATTCGTCCATCGTATTTATGTTAGCATATATGCAATTTATACGATAATTATTTACAAATCTTCCCAGATGCATATAACATAATGTTTATAAATATGCATATGTATGCGGGTATCATTATGTAAATTAGGAGAACAAGGGGAGGGGTTAAAATTGTCTTAGATAAAATAAATAATTAAGAAAACATTCTTTCAAAATAAAAATATGAACCACCATTACACTATACAATAAGTTAATAAATATCCTGGTATACTGGTATAGTGTAAAATGAGATTACACCCCCCCCCCCCCCCCCCCCCAAGCAAAACAGCAATCTAAAATTCACATACCCATACTGGAAATACAAATTATCAGCGTTCTGTGTTAATAATTCTCCTCTTACATTTATGAATAAGTTCATGTTTTCTAGATTAATTAACCAAGCATAATTGTTTTATCTGCAGAAAATCTATAAAAATGAAATCCGTCTGTCTTGCTCTCCTGGTGGCCTGTGTGCTGATCTCTGTTGTCCACGGTCAGTGGTACGGATCTTACGGGCGTGGAGGATGGGGAGATGACTATTATGGAGGATATGGATTGGGTGGACTGGGTGGCGGACTTATCGGTGGCGGACGTTTTAACAGATGGGGTGGCGGGCTCGGAGGCGGATTTCTCGGTATTGGACGCGGAGGATACGGCCGAAGGGGATACTAATAAAGGACGACGAACGATAGACGTGTTTATTAGCCTTTTATCAATGGTGCCAATATCAAACGAATATGTTGATATTTATGGAAATCCATACACATTACTTTCCCAATCCTTCTGATTATCCTGTTGTGAGTTATTGTACTGAATAAGAAACATATGACAAGACTTGCAGACAAGGAAAAGTAATTGTCTTTTTGTTATCAACTAGTCATTTTCACATTCAGTGAACTGGAGTACATGCGTTTATCTGCAATCTTTTTCATACTGTATTTGATAAATTGTTCTAGATGTTTGGTTTTTTTTTTTAAATAAAAGATTGAAAGAATCAAATTGTCAAAACATTTTTGTTGTTGTTGCCCTACTATATGCTTCAGTGGATCATGCTATCGTGTGTTTTACATAGACAGCTGTTGGTGATTGTGGGGCATACGGGTTTTACAAAATGGAAGATATCATTTATATTTGCTTTGAACTATCGATGATCAAACTTATTTATGTGACCTTATCGTTTTCTGATGAAAACTCACACAATTGTATATACATGATCAGGGAAGAAGGTGACCGGTCATCATTGGATGCTTACTCCTCTAGGACACCTGATCCCATCCCTTGTGTTTCCAGGGGACACAATCTGCTCGTTACATGGATTTCATACTCTTTGTAGGAATTATGGGAATTGTCACTTTTCCTTATCTTCATCATTTTCATTGAGTATATGATATACCTCATATTAATGCTTGATATTGATTTCATTACACGTAAAAAAAATTATATCAAAACAATTTAAGATATTAAATACACTAGAATTACAAATCTCTTCTCATATATAGTATTGATAAAGTTGTTGTCCTATGAAAATCACACACTCTAATGTTGATCAAATGCATAATTGTTTGCATGTGGCCTTCATACAGTGAAAATAAATGTAGAATAGAATGGCAAATAAAACTTCAAATTACTTGCCCTTGATTACAGGTGGCGTGCGATCCGTTTACGTCCAAGGCGTTTCTAACCTCCATTTTAAGAGAGCGTCGGAAGGACACGTTTAGATTAGAAAGTTGTTGAATATTTAGTAACGATGGCATAATGCGGTTCGTGGGACCTCATTGTGCTTGGATACGAACTTAGAAAACGCAATATAAGACTCTCTGAGCGGAAAGGAGAGCACTTTCAGAGTTTCAGTTGCAACAGGATTTTGCTGCTGTTAGCAACCGCGTTCATTCATATTTTGACGACCTTGGTTAACTCTAAAATAATTTTTTAAATGAAATCTTAAATATATTTTTGTACCATATTCCGGTTATAAATTTATGACTCCAATTTCCCCTGCTGTGCGATTAGATCTAGTCTATACAAGGGGGGGTTCGAGTCATAGAGTTATAAGATCATTGATGACTGTATCCCTAAGAATAACTAAAATTTCAGCATAAAACATTAATGATATTCTGATCTACAGAGAAAACGTTTAACCCACCGTAAATACTTTATGTAACAAAGTCGTCATCCTGGTAATGTCGGACTGAAGACTGGTGTTTCTGGCACACAACGCTTCGTGGAACTTGAAACGATCGTTGTCGCTGTTACATTTGATGACAATGAACCACGTGTTGTTTTTTTTAAAAGCTTCCTTTCTCTGGAATTCTACACCCGCTCCCTGTTTGCACAACAACAACCTTACACTCTCTCATAAATCTTATGTACACCGGAAGTCAACAAGGACGGAAACGAATCTTGCGCCACCTATGTTTAAAATAGGGGAAAGAACTGAACAATATTGGCAATTGGAAGGATATAACAAAATAGAAGGACAAAACGATTCTGCGACCTTTCTGAAAATGTTCCCATGTTTCATAGCAAGGGCATTGTTGGATTTTACAATAGTAATTAAAATAAAGAAATTATAAAAAAAATCTGGAACTTTCAATATGACTTTATCTTGAATAAGGAGAAATTCTGTCTATATAATAATTAAAATTTTAACTGCTTTGAGCATGTCAAGAGGGCAGTAGTGTAAAGAGTTCTATTTCAAGACGTTTAAACATAAGCATTGACTGTAACTTTGTCTAAAGCACGGTGTTAATATTGAAAGCCATCGGTCTCCGTTATACGCAATTTAGTAAAATATTTTTCTTTCAAATCAACGACATTGTGTCACTGTTGACGCTATATAACGTGTTCTCCAAGTTACACTCGATATCAGTATTAAACACCAACAGATATTTCAGTTGGTGTTGATGTAAATATAAACAATTAGGTGTGGTTTTGTTGTCATGGGAGGGGGGTGGGTGTTCTAACATTTTAAGAAAATTAGAAGAAACGTGATGGTTCAGTTGTTACAGTATTTTGTAATCAGGGGTCCAACTCGTGTATAGTTACGTCAAACCTAAGACGTACACATAGCTGGTGATTACTTCTCCTAAGAAGTGAAAGCCGTGGTCCGCCCAAAAAGCTAAGGAACAAATCGGGGGTGGGGGGGGGGTGGGGGTAACGCATTAAGGAACGTCCATTCATAAACACGGCACTGTACGCTATATGCACGGATGTATTTTTTTTTTTTACTTATTGACTACAGCTGTTTACGTCTCATTATGGATAAAATATTCGTAAAGGGACGTGAAACAAACAATCCCTCCACACGCACTAGATTTTGTTCTGAATGACCCATTTTATGTTAAAAAGAAATTGCCGTCCTTTAAATGGACTGTAATGCGTGTTTCAAACAGACAGTTGCATGTAATATTCTTGGTTGAAGTAAAGAAGTGTTTTAAAACAGACTTGTTAAAATCTTGAAACATGTAAACATTTCATTATGGATCCTATTGACAGCGTTGTTATTATACATAAAGGCCCAGTGGATTTGAGATATTTGTAGCTTTTTACATATAAACTCAGAATTAAGATTCGTCCTTGTGTTTAATCTGGACTTTAAACTTCAAATTCAACAGGGCACACGATGTCGTCTAGATAACAACGTTTGATGTTCCTACCTTGATCCGATATAAATCTGGCAACAAAATACCATAATCCACTGCGCAAAGACCGTGAGCACCGAACATAGGTCTAAATTTGAAGCCCTTCACTGGTTTTGGTGACGTCTCCTTAGGAGAGAAAAAATCTCGAGAGGGACGTTAAATATGATACAATCAATTTTTCAAACAGACTTGTTAGAATTTATGCTAACAAACTTGAATGCCGTTTTTCCTTTCAAAAAGTTCAAAGCAACTTCACAAATGATGTCCATTCTAAAATCAAAGTACTGAAAGTACTCATGGGAGTTGAACATTGTGGAAATTCAGTTAGAACAGATAGCACTGGAAGGGTAGGGGGATAAATGACTGAATATTATCATGATTTTAGATACAAATCAACTGTTGTTGTTTTTCAAAGCGTTACAACAGCAAACATGGATAATGGAAGGCCCATGGGCCACAACGCTCCTCGAGTAACTGAAGTTGTGTTGTTGTTTTCAAGAATTTCACCCCTTTATATTCTCATGATAAATGTGACCACATATTATGGCCCAAACATTCAAATCAATATGGTTATCAATGCCTTACAGTTATGAAGAAGTTTTTTCCCCTGTATATATACATTCAAGTTTAATCCTAGTTGTAGCTAATCTAAGGATTCATTACTTGAAAAGGTAGTCCAATATGCTAAACTGTCACCTGAGTATACTACAGTCCTGTAGAGGATCAATGGAATGGTAAATAATTGTATAATAACTCAAAATAAATGAAATGCAAAAAAATTAAAAATCGTCCGGCATCGGAGATGCACAAACCGAGTTGCGCAAAGAATGGGCATAAAGGAAACCGGCAGAAAAGTTTGCAAGAATTATCAAGCAGGGAGCAAAAGTTTGCGTACATAAATTTCAGCCGACTTAAATCCTTTGACCTTGACCTTTAACCCTTGACCAAAATCAATAGGCTAAGGCTTCTTTGTCTCATCAAGGGCGATAATCCATCTAAGTTTAATTGAGATCCTATAATTTGTTAAAAAATTATAGTGCAGAAAACAAAATTTTCTCCAATTTCAGTCTATTTATAGCCACTGTGACTTTGACCTTGTGACCCCGGAATCGATAGGCTTCTTGTCTTACTGAGGGTGACAATCGATCTAAGTTTGATTGAGATCCTATAATTCGTTCAAGAGCTATGGTGTGGAAAACAAAATTTTCTCCAAATTTCAGTGTATTTATAGCCAGTGACCTTGACCTTTGACGTAGTGACCCCAGAATCGATAGACTTTCTGGTCTTACTGAGGGTGACAATCCATCTAAGTTTGATTGAGATCGTATGATTCGTTCAAGAGATATGGTGCTGAAAACAAAATTTTCTCCAAATTTCAGTCTATTTATAGCCACTGTGACCTTGGCCTTTGACCTAGTGACCCCAAAATCGATAGGCTTCCTCATCTTACTGAGGGTGACAATCCATCTAAGTTTGAATGAGATCCTATAATTTGCAGAAATGAAATGTTGATGCGTGCCCGCCCAAAGGCACTTCATCAGATCATAAGCCGAGTTCGACTTCATCGCAACTCCGTTAAAAATGAAACACTAGTCAAATAATGTTATTCATTGCCAAGGTATTTGGGATATTATACTGTGGCTCAAACAGGGGGTGAATGAACCTGACAGTATGGGAAGCATATAGTGGAATCAGACTTGTGATGCTGGAAATCTATAGTGATTAATAAACTATACATGTACAAGATCCATAACTATTTTTTTTTCAGTTTATGAGGGAGAATCCTCATGTCCCTTTCATCTGTAGACAAATAAACAATGTGTTTTGACCAGAGCAATTTCCAATCCTTTTTGCAGCATAAATTCAACATTGTGGCAACTGAATTAAACTTTGATAGTGAAGTAATACATGGCAGCACCTTATCCCATGCTCTTAAAATTTCTGTTTGACACACACTCATGACATCCACTCAAACATTACAGAGTGCAGCAAAATCCCATTGTAATAGGGGATTCAAAATGGATAACTGGTACAAAATATGGTACATACTATTCGAAAAGGATAATGAATTTGACATATTGATGTCTTGGAAAAGGAAATTCTGACATCGGGGCTCTAAGCGTTTTCAAACATTGTCATTTGATAAAAGTGTTCTACATTTTTAAAAATAGAGATTAATATGTCTTTACATACATAGGTGAGAAAGTTTCCATTATTCCTAGCCGAGACATACCATGTATGCGCAAAAAATTCATAAACAAATATCAAAATACTCACGTAGAAAATGTGGACCTTACCGTCATCAAGCGCAGTGAAACACGCCATTTCGAGATTTTCGCCGACGAAAGCTCGGTAACAGTAATGAATAAGGTACACTCATTTTGTATCTATTTTGTGACTTTCTTTATTAAAAGGAACAGTTCTCTAATGTGTAACGTGCAATTACTACGTAATTCAATAACTTGAAGCATGAAGCAGTTTCACTTTGCAACCGGATATAAGAAATTTTATTTCGTATTCCGATCCCGATCGAAAGTTGTTGACTGGGAATGACGTGTTTTAATTCAATATACATGTAACATCAAGCATTTTTTATATCACATTAAAAAAAACCCAAATATATACACATACACAATGTTGTAGAGTTATTTCTTGTAAATTTTCTGAGGTTTCGCACCATATTCGATATTTCGCGCCACGGTGTCAATAGGTCTTGTGTGCAGTTGTCGTTCGTTTCCCTATCAATGTTTATAGGTGACGCTGCGTTACAAACGACAATTTTCAACCTTATCTTTTATTTTTCTATGTATATCAGTATCAATTTGATCGAAATCTTGTATTCAAATTGATTTGAATACAATATCATTGCATTTACTTACATGTCAATTATCAAAATTAGATTAATTCAGAAAAGTTACATGGATTATTTAATGGCGGATGTTTATAAAAGTTTATGTTGATTTACCTAGGAGTAAATCAGCTGACACAGAACCCCCGTTGACGACCACTATACAAATCAATACAAATTACTACGCAGAAAAGTGCGTGATGACCAAGGGAGATTGAACATAGTTCAACTCCCAAAAAGAACAAAATACTATTTCATTTAACAAGTGTTGATGAGATTAATATATTGTCATGTAATGAATTAACTAAACTCTATAACATTATGATATTGTTTTCTTCTTTTTTTTTTCTTTTTTCTTTTCTTTTGGAATTAAGAACAGGAAAAATAAAGATCGCGTCATCAAGATCGGGTGCAATCGGAACATCACTCGGTCTTTTCCGCCAATTCGAGAAAAAAAATCTCGGCTTTTCTTTAATTGATGGAAAAGACAGACATATGTTCCAATAGGCTCCGGTGAAAACGTACATACGCAAACTGACTTCCTCCCATAACATCCAGTTTAATCCCACTTATATACTTCTTGCATGGACCGGAATGTTTACGCCAAAATAAAAAAAAAAATAAAAAAAAAAGGAAAATCTTTATTACCGCTGTAACGGTCAACTGCCTGATTTAGATGACTTACTTTTACGGCCCTTTGATCAGAAATGCGATCCCCATCCCGATGAATATAAATCATAACAATATAAAAAAAATATTTCTTTTTATTTCTTTGACTCCTGTCAGTCAAGCATCACAAATTTCGAACTTGATTTGTAGTTTGTCACTCTGAAAGCATAATGGAATAAAATCTGGAAAGTCAATTTTTGGGACAGACTGATTGACAGACAGAGGGACAATTGGCCAGAAAAAAATCTACATGAATAGTCCCACTCGGTTTTACAAAATTTATGGAACTGATAATGTTGTATCTCGATAAATCGGAATTAAATCTCTACATGTATATTGGCCTATTTTGATAAACCGAAGCACCCCCGTTTAAATCACATGATACTTGTTTGGCACGCTGTTTTTGGCTATATTTAGATCTAAAACTTCATAGTTATTTCGGATTTCAAACATTTCGGTTGAGCATCACTGAAGAGACATTATTTGTCGAAATGCGCATCTGGTGCATCAAAATTG
This sequence comes from Ostrea edulis, assembly GCF_947568905.1. Taxonomy (NCBI): domain Eukaryota; kingdom Metazoa; phylum Mollusca; class Bivalvia; order Ostreida; family Ostreidae; genus Ostrea; species Ostrea edulis. The sequence continues at coordinate 29,771,757 of NC_079171.1, forward strand.
GTACCGTATAAGTTTTACATGATAAGACGGGAGGTCGATACCTATACCAGGGAGAGGCAGTGTGCAGAGGCCATGTTAGATTACGTACAGGTAAGACAACATTATTTTACAATGTATGTAGCAAGTGTCACTAAACTATTGATTATGTATGGAAAAAAAAAAAGATCTGTAGGAGCAAAAGTAGGAAAAGTGAGATAGATATGTTCCAAGTGATCGACATAGTTTCATATTAATTGAGAATGTGGGATATGGGTATATCCTCAGATTCCAGATTTGATACATACATACATATATATATACAGTGTTCGATCTCATAAATCCCACTTTATATACATAAATACAATATCCGCCCCTTAAAAGAACTGATAGTTGATGGGCTATGCAAAATAAAAAAATCAAAGTTCTGAAAGTACTGAAAGACGGGGTCAAATTATTCAATGCATAACTTTTAGAAATGGTGCAGTTATGCTAATATGACACTTTATATGAAAACTCTCCAGACAAATACTTTAATCAGACATAGGTCTTGAATTGCAGATTTACCTAGAACTTCCTATTCGTGTTTTTGATACAAGAAAAGAGGTGTTCAAAATCGAAATTTTCTTGAAGTCTGTTCCTTTTTTTAATGGTTTTGAGGTCAAAACGAAAATCTAAAGGAATGCTTGTATTGTGACCTCCTAGTCTTGTGGCCAGTTTTATTTAATCAATATGATCCAGAACTCGATATTCTTGGTTATCATTTTGCCGAGATAGTTCCTTCCTTATTAAACCTCAATATTCTTGGTTTGTATCTTATAGTGAGGGTCACCATTTTAACTTGTGCACTTAGCTCTACAGCTATTCATAGCTAAATCAGGTGCTGAACTCTTGTGAAAAAGCATGAATGCTATAATAAAGTAAATGAAAAGAAATATAGATAAAGGTATGGAACAAAGATTAATATGTCAACAGAACAGAAAGATAACATATGATAGGTTGACATACGACAGTATATGTTTAATAGCTTATTTTTATGGACCAACATAATGAAACCAAATGTTAAAGATAAAATTGATAATGGCATACTTTGAAATTGCACAATAAAACTTGTCAATAACATATGAAAGGTTAAAATCAAGTGGATATGTAAACACTCCAATTCTTTCTTCAATAAAGGAAATTTTCTAAACTAATAAAGCTGTAAACAAGAACATGTAAATTGTAAATATTGTAACAAAATTGGTAACATAGTAATTTCAAATTTTTTGACACACATTTGGGCTAGAAGTTTCCTATGCAATGAAAAATATTGACATGTTACAGTCCAACATAGATAAACAAGTCCACAACCCAGACAACTGTCTTCTCAAGTGAAACAATATGACATGAAGTGCTGCAAATTCAGGCATTTTAGAATAGTATGCATATACCAGTATCTGGGCAATTAACAATTACTGTTGAATAGTAATAACATCGATATAGAAAAGTGAACTATGATTGTGTAAAGAATATAATACTGTTGCAATGTGAGATTTTGAGTTAATAATACAGACTGATGCCTGATCAGGGTTAAATAAATTGCAATGCTGGGTTTCCATCGCTATTTTCAGTATCACAGAAAAGGTTATAATGAGATGGACATGTAAACACTCCAAACTTGTATAAAACAAGATGTGTTTGTGAAACACAAAATGCCCCCGATAATGACCAATTCCGAAGATGGCCAAAGTCACAAAGACATATATCTTGGTACCAGTAGAAGATCTTGTCACAAGGAATGCTCAAGTGCAATATAAAAACTCTAATATTTACCATTTATAAGTTAAGACCAATGTCAATCTTTTTAAAAGTAGGTCAAATGTCAAGGTCAAAAGGTTTAGTACAAACAAATATCAAAACTCTATGATTTACTGTTAAAAAGTTATTAGCAAGGTTAAAGTTTTCAAAAAGTAGGTCAAACTCCAAGGTCAAGGTCGCAGGGTCAAAAATGTTGGTACCCACAAAAGGTCTTCCCACAAGAAATACTCAAATGAAATATCAAAGCTCTAGCTCTTACTGTTCAAAAGTTATTGTCAAGGTTAAAGTGTTTAAAAAGTAGGTCAAACTCCAAGGTGTGGGTCACAGGGTAAAGATGTTGATACCATGGAAAGGTCTTGCCATAAGAAATATTCATGTGAAATATGATTTACCGTTTCAAAGTTATTATCAAGGTTAAAGTTTTCAAAATGTAGGTCAAACTCCAAGGTGAGGGTCACAGGGTAAAAAATGTTGGTACCCATGGAAAGGTCTTGTATTAGGAATACTCATGTGAAATATCAAAGCTCTATCACTTACTGTTCAAAGGTTATTAGCAAGGTTAAAGATTCAGACAGAATTACAGAATGAAAGACAGGACAAAAAACAATATGCCCCTTGATCTTCGATCTCGGGGGCATAGACATAGTTTCTAAACTACTAGAACTGTAAATATGTACATGTAAATTGTAAATATTTTAATAAATTATTTACATAATTTCAAATTTTTTGACACACATTAGGACTAGACGTTTCCTATGCAATGACAGATATATACATGTGATAGTCAATCATAAATATACAAGTCCTCAAGCCAGACATCATTTTTTAACGAATATAATTTAAAGAGCTGTAAATTATATAATTTCAAAATATTAAGCATCAAAGATGCGTATGGCCGAGTTGCAGTTTGGAAAATTATGCACGCTTGCTATCACAAAGTAAAAACATGCACGTAGTTTATATAGTTTATAAGTATGAAGCTTTGAATAGCCGCAATAGGTATTTAGTGTGATAATGGCCTTGAACTTTCGTCTTTGGATTTCAAAAGCAACACGAATCTTGAATGTCATCAGGATAAGTCTGATAAACAGGCACCAGCAAGTACATGTATAAAAGTTAGAGGCAAGCTCAAATCTATAGTATGTAGTGAAAAGAGACTTTTACCTTTTGACCTCAAAATAAATAAGAAAAACGTCCAAAAAAAAATCGCCTGTACAGTTGTCGGGAGGTAATATAGTTGGCTTGCATTAAAACTATTTTTTGCGTGCATAGAATAAATAGCACGACAAACTCCGGACACATTCGCATATTCTCGATTTCTTCCATAAAAAAGGCCGGATGTAAACAAAGTAAGAATATTTGCTCATGGAAACATAATTCAAATTCATCTAATAAATCAATGAAAAATAAAAAGATTGTTTTGTTTTAAAATATTGATCTCTTTTTTTTCAAATTTGTGTACAAAATGATCAGCGCAATTTATGCACTCTTTTCTTCCACGTACATTCAATTCATGGGTTATCCGCACGGGTTCCGTTTTGAGGCCTCGACTGACAGTAAAATAATAGACGGGGTCACGTGACCCCATCTAAAAATCAATTCAAATTTAGCTTCAGTGGTTCATCCAAAAATGACAAAGCAATTCGATATATACACATCAAGATGGTAATTGACACAACGGAGTCCTTGAAATCTGCTTCCTACTTAGATATTCTATTTAAAATGGATATTAACGGCAAACTAACAACATAACTTCATGATAAATAGGATGATTTCAGGTTCTCCATCGTCAACTTTCCCATATTTATGTAGCAATAGTCCATTATCAACTGATTCGATACATAAGAGCTTGTCTGTGTATGATCAAGTTTTTAAATTGATGCAGGTTGTTGACAAACAAGCTGATGTTACAAGGTTTTCAACAGTATTCAGTATTTCGCAAATTATATGGTTGTTTTAATGATCTAGTTCGTCAATTCACCCTATTGTTGAGTCAAATTCTGTCTGACCAATTGTTAGGCCGTTCTTGGCACACTGATTTTGACTACGGGTAATTTCATTTACCCGATCAAGACATAAGGCTTACGGTGTATGTGACCGGTCGACAGGAGATGGTTACTCCTCCTAGGCACCTGATCCCACCTCTGGTACGTCCAGGGATCCGTGTTTGCCTAGCTATCTATTTTTTATTGCTTATAGGTTATGAGATTGATCACTGCTCGTTATTTTCGCCATTCATGATGAAAATCATATGTAAAAAAAACCCATTCTTTTTCAATGGGGAAAAAAAAACCCAATCCTATCACCCGTATCAATCACAAACTAAAACACTCTGTACCGTTACACAATGGGCCATTCATGTATCAGTACTGATTCAAACTATCTTCCTCAGCAGTGGCATGATTATTGATTAAGTTCTAAAGAGAATATACAATATGGGTAACAACATATGGTATGATAATGTACTTGTACAACACTAATGGAATAAGATATAGGCACTATAAACACGACATCTGATATGAAATGCTTAAGGTTGAATAAAACATCTAGGGTAAGATTAACGATTCCAACCATATGCACCTGTAACAAAAACAAACATTTGCTTGTCCGAATCAATGAATATTCAAAACGCATATACTGGTATACATGTTTTCACAACTCTTTCGGAATGACAACATCCTTAGGTAGCTTTGCACTATTAAACACAGTCGACAAAATGCTCTAATCAATCACTTTGCCATCACACATATACACATGTGTGGACAGTGTAACTCAGGACGCATTGTGAGCAGGTTCCCTTACAATTTGTACTAAATACTGAGAGCTTCGCTGGCCAAGTACACGCTTAGCTTTGTGAAATCCATCTGGTTCACTAAATACCGAATATGTTGACAAATATAGAACTCATTCAAAACATTTTAGTTTGGCAGACGTTGTAACTGAAAAAAAAATTCGACGTTGTTGGTTCCGGACATACGCAAGTTTTATCCAATCGTGATGTACAGTATGTCGTAATGTGCTGCTCATCGACTCCCGTAATATGGCTTGGTAGCTTGTGCATGATGATTTATAGTGGGATGTTGGTTCTACCTCTAGGTATACATGTACATGGCCCCCTTCCTTGATATCGACAATTGGTTTGTTAAAGGAAATTTAAGTCCTTGTCCGAATAAAAATTTCGCATGGTGAGAATGCAAACAGTTTCTTGATAGCTGAATTTATTGCAAGCATAATGGATAGAAGAGATAGAAGAAATTCTTTCCAGGATTTATGACGTTAATTTATGTGATAATGTTGAATGTGTCCGCTCGTACGTCACTTAACACTGATGTACAAAACTTAAACAGTGCGACATTTAACTCCGGACAAGACAAAAGTCCGGAGTTTCGCCAACCCTTTTATTAAGGATACAAATAAACCCTTTAGAAAAAAATGGGATTTTATGTTCACAAGACATGCACCAACATTTACACTTGTAACTATTGTAGTTTTTAAGATATTTCACCTGAAATCAAAATATCCCATGGTGGGATTTTTACTCCCACTTGAGAGGATTTTCACTCCCACCAAAAATCCCATGGAAGAAAAAATATAAATCCTCCCATAGGTTTGTTTGTTTGCATAAAAAGACCCGAGTCTTTGTTCACATAACACAAATCTAAGGCTACACTATTACTCTCACCCTTGAATTCAGACGGTCCAAATTTTGATTTTTAACATCAAATGAGATATCTTTTTTAATTTTGAACATCAACAATGAAAAATATTTTATTTCTTTCGAAAAACGTGAACCAGTCTATCTACAGCGGTAAACATACGAGACTATCCGGGTAGTCTTCGATCTTTCTAATTTGATCATTTTCGATCGGTATATAAATTGATTGATTGATTGATTCAGTGATTGCGGTTTTAAGCCATTTTGGCAATGTTTCAGCCTTTTCACGACCGTTAACTAATTGAAATATGTTTGGTTGTGAATGTTTGAGTTTCACTGATGGCCATACTAGTTTTCGAACATCAGAGAAACGATCTTTTGTGTGCCAAGGACGTTGTTATCATTGACATGGGACACCCTTTAATGTCCCATAAAAGTTAAAAATACATACACAGGTAAAATACAGATCATGTCGTGTATATGAACAGTTGTATCATAAAAGTATTCAACTTTTTCTGTAAAAATCACATTCTTGTAAATATTGCATAAAATAATGATTGTCAATATTTGTGAGACGTTTTTGCATTGATTGCACAATATTAAAAAGTATAGTCCGTATCGTATTCAAAGGGAACGTGAGGTAAAATTCCATTGAACATCGTGTAATCAGTGTGTGAAACACTGGTGTCTCACTGTCGTCCATATTTATGACTGTTGATTCTGAAGGTATCGGTGCGTAATTTCCAGGCGAAAACATCATAAAATCGATAAAATCCAACAGTAAAGTTTAAATTATCCACCATGAAATATTTATGGGTTACGTGAGATTTCAATATTGGGAATTGATAAGGAGTTGCGAATTAAAAGACAGTGTTTCAAATTTCACAATTTAATTCAATCCTGACGATGTATAATTTCCCAATATGCAGACAGAAAATAAAAGCTTCTTTACAGTTTGAATAATATTTTTTTTTCAAACTAACATATTTTTCAACTTTGATAGATCCGCTTAACTTGATATTGAATTGACTTATATTACTCATCCCTGAGGATGTGATTATCTATGACAGTTGATAGGTTTTAATCAGTTCACATTAACATATGGTCAAAATGCAATGTTTATTGCATACCCTTTTAAAAAAACAATGTTCATTTCTTTTATTGACAGTAAACAACTCATGGGACCCTGATCTTAGAAATGGACCCGCGCCGCAGTGCCCAGGACGTCTTATTGTGCGACACCTGTGAAACTGACCCTCTACAGAGTCACTGTGAACGTTGTCATATAAATCTATGTGCTTCCTGTGTGAGTAAACACCTCTCAGATTCCTCTAAAAAACACCGAGTCATACCATTCAAAGAGATAAGTTCTGCTGCCAACTATCCAAAATGTCCACGCCATCCTGTCAAACACTGTGAACTCTACTGTGAGGAATGTGACATTCCTGTCTGTTCTTCCTGCATCTCCTCTGGTCAACATGAAGGCCATAAGAAATCAGATATTCTTGAAAATCTCAAGAGTTTACGAAAAGATTTGGAAGAATTAGAGACCAGAATATATCCCCGATATGAAGAGATGGTCACTGATGCACAAGATGAGAAAGTCACATTAGAAACAAATTATGGGATACTGGCAACAGTTGCTGACCAGCATGGATACCTCTGGCATCAAGAGATTACCGCCATTGTCAACCAGCGGAAATCAGACATTGAGGGAATGAAAAACAAACACGTGACCGCCATCATTAAACATACCGATGAAATCATACAGAGCATTACTGAAATCAAACAGGCCATTGTAGACTTAAAGGCGATTCTGAAGTCCAAGGATGTCTTCCTAACATCAACTTACAAATCTCGAAATGATGAATTTAGAAGATTACCGCTTAAAGTCAAAGTTACCTTACCGAGCTTATCTTCTCCAACCATAAACACAGAAAAGCTGCGTGAAATGTTCGGTTCGCTGTCACCATTGTCTATCACAACAGAAGAACTCGGCTACATAATGAAGTCACCAGAAGCTGTATCTCCTCTAGTCAAACCACTGCTTGCCGAATCGCGAGTCACCGCTACTATAGATACTGGGTATGAATATCTAAGCAGTGTTAGCTGTTTCAGCGATGAAAAAGTCTGGACACGTGGGGATAACAAAATCATGAAGCTCATAAACCTCCAGGGAAAACTACTGACATCACTACAAACCAAATCAGGGAAAGAACCACAGGATATAACAGTGACATGCGACGGAGATCTTGTTTATACTGACTCTTATAAAAGAACTATAAACTTAGTGAAGAATACAAAAATACAGACCGTGATCAGACTACAGAGGCGGAGACCGCTCTTCGTCTGCTGTACCTTCTTTAATGCTCTCCTGGTTACCATGATCAGTGATGATGAAAGGCAATCCAAAGTTGTGCGTTACTCTGGCTCTACAGAGACACAAACCATTCAGTTTGATGATCAGGGTCAACTTCTCTATTCATCTGGTTATAACCCTAAATATATCAACGAGAATAGGAACCTGGATATCTGTGTGGCTGACTGGGCAGCTAAAGCAGTAGTGGTGGTCAATCAGTCAGGCAAACTCCGATTTAGATACACTGGTCATTCCTCTAATACCAAGCAACCATTTAATCCAATAGGTATCTCTACAGACAGCCAAAGTCACATATTGACAGCAGACAATCACCGTATCCACATCCTAGATTAGGACGGACAGTTTCTCAGTTACATTCAGAACTGTGATTTACGCCGTCCATGGGGTTTATGTGTGGACATCAGAGACAACCTCTTTGTGGCTGAGTTAAATACTGCTAAAGTGAAGAAAATCCAATATCTATAAGCACAATGTTGATTGAACATGCTGAATATATATATATATATATATATATATATATATATATATATATATATATATATATATTACAAAGATACTTTGCTGAATCTAGTAAAGGTTTTACCAAGCCCCTTATCGTAACTCCTCACAAAAATATTAAAACAGCTGTGAAGAATAAACTTGAAAGCCTATTGTGTCACCGTCACATTTATGGTGTTATATTTTTGCAAAGTATGTTGTTAGTTATTCAGTAGAACACCCCTCTTGTCAAACAACCTTCTCAGTGCCCCACGATGGCTGTATTTATTCATCTGAGTTTCAGGTTTCACTCTTTTTGGACCGTGTTCCATGGAACACAGTAGCACAGATTCCTGCAAATTATCTTTATATCAAACTCGTAAGTTTAAGTTCGAAATTCGTTAAGTGAAGTCTGATGTGCTTAAAAAATTACTATACACCTTTTCTCTGTTTTGTTAATTTTACGTACCTGGGATAACTGTTGTTTCAAAGTGTTTAATAATTTTGTTTGATACCTTATTTCGTTTGTATAGTGTGTATTTATTTAGGAAATATGAGTGAGTAGAAATTATTCATATTGCTCTCGTATTTTTATGCCCCATATTGCTTTTTTCCTGTTCGTCATTCTATCATTCTGTCTGAAAATTTAATCTTGCTAATAACATTTGATCAGTAAGTGCTAAAGCTTTGATATTTCACATGAGCATTCCTTGTGATAAGACCTTTCCTTGGATACTATAACTTTTGACCTTGGTATTAGACCTACTTTAAAAAAAAATAACATTGGTAAATATAACACAACATAGACATGACGTCACACTTCGTCTTACCCTGCCTTTTATCAACATTGAACGGTGTAGTGTATTTTGCAGCCAGGAGACCAGAAAAATGGGATGATAATCCACGTAAGTTTACAATCTTAATCCGAGGTGTAAATTTGCGAGATCTTTGTAACACATGTTGTATTGTTTCAAATCATTACGCTCTCTCAGTCGCATGCTTTAAACTAGTTCATAATCCGTTCATAGTCAAAATGAACGGATCGTGTCGCGTGCTGAAATCGTCTAGTTCATAGAGAAAAATGCGATTTATGATATAAATATATTGCACACGATCATTTCTTATGACAAGATCTTTCTACTGGAACCAGGATATTTGTCCTTGTGACCTTGGCTATCTTTAGAATTGGCCATTATCGGGGCATTTGTGTTTCACAAACATATCTTGTTAGTATCATAGTTTGAATGTAAAACTTATACGGTACCAATTTGATGCACCAGATGTAATTCTTTATTATTCTAAAGTGTGTAAATTTACAGTCAATGTAGTCTAGTTTAAAGTGAACTAAATGAGTAATTCATGACGTATGTATTTAACACAAATTTACGTAATGCAGCACCGCCACGTTTAATTACATAAATTACTAGTATGGTGGACTATGTGAGTAATGACTTGCATTAAGGTAGCTCACTACATTAAAGCTTATACTTTTTATGACACTACACCACAAGATGGCGATTTTAATGTTCTGTGAACTTATTTGTATCAATCGATGTTTGTCTATCATCGTAGTTCAGTGGTTAAAACATTAGGCTGGTGAACCGCATATCTATGGAGCGTCAAATTCACATAAACTCGAATAATTGAAGATATCTTCAATTATTTGAAGAGATCATCAGTTCCATTATTGTTCTCTTTAATTTTATTAATGCGCGCATTATATCAATGATTGCTCTCATAAAATGAATTAATACGCGCTTGAATTCAATGATTGCTCTCAATAATTGAATTAATGCACTCATCAATTGAATTAATGAGAGCAATAAGAGATCGATTTGATGCGTGCATTAATTCAATTATTGCTCTCTTCAATTCAATTGATGAGAGCGTCAATTTCGTAGAAATATTGCTCGCAATAATTAATTTAGAGCTCGGTATAAATAATTTGATGATCTCTTTAATCCAATTGAAGATATATTTAATTATTTACAATGCTTTTGAATTAGGAATTAATGCGCCCATCAATTCTTTTAACAATTCAAAAAAAGAGGTCGTTAATTTAATTATGGATATGTTGAATTGAAAATATCTTTAATTATATAGTTGCTCTCTCTAAAAGAATTATTGCTCTCTTCAAATGAGTTAAAGATATCATGAATTCAATTGAATAGAGCAATAATTGAATTAATGCGCGGATTAAATCAATCATTGCTCTCATCAAATGAATTAATGCGCGCATCAATTCAATTATTGCTCTCATCAATTGATTAAATGTGCGCATTATATCAAGTATTGCTCTCTTCAATTGAGTTATAGCGCGCATCAATCATTGATTCATTTAAAGCGCGCATCTATTCAGCTGAAGAATTAATGCTATCTCCACTTTTTTGACACGCAATTGGCTATATTTAGCTCTAAAATTTCATTGTTTTTTTTTCGGATTTCAAACATTTTGGTTGAGCATCACTGAAGAGACATTATTTGTCAAAATGCGCATCTGGTGCATCAAAGTTGCTACCGTATAAGTTTTACATCATCAATTCAATTAATGCGCTTAACAATTTAGAATTGAAGGTATCATTAATTATTTAAAGATATATTTAATTAAATTGTAGCTTACATCAAATGAATTGATGGTATCTTAAATAAATTGGAGATGTCTTCAATTGTTTGAGTTGATGTTAATTTGGTGCTCCATACATATCTCGACTTCAGATCCGCCAGTCTTTTGTTCATATGTGTAAAAATGACCTTTTGAAAATTATAATTTGCATATTTTCTGCCTTTCTTGGCATATATATTTATTATATATCATCATATTTTTAATGATTAAATCATTTCGTACTGGTTTGAGAAACTATTTCAGGGTGTGTAGTGAGCCACCTTCATGTGTGTGTGTGTAACTTTATCAATGTGCATTTATTGTGTATGTAGGTCCCAATGTAATAACTCATGGTACTTGGTGTTCCACCTAAACCGGACCAAATGTAAACATGCATTGCTAGTAACGAATACCTGAGCCAGCAGTGGATAATGATTATGTACAATATGTCTGCAATATAAAGTGAAAACGTTTAAAATCTTTCTTTTTTATGATTTTTAATTGTGGAAGCCATCCCGGTCAACCTGCAACAGTCACTACATATGCCAGAAGGGGTGTAAATCAAATGTGGATTCCATCAAATTTTAAAGAACTTCTTGTAAATTTGAAATCACAAATCTTTTCTCAAATCAATAACACCAAAATACATAACATCAACACTTTACACAACCATTCCTCACCATAATTTAGGATTACTTTTTGACATCACATACAATTGCTTGTCTCTTCCACAAAATAAAAAAAGAAATATCTATGTCTAGTGATCAAACAAGAGGCCAATGGGCCACATCGCTCACCAGACCTTCCTTGGCTCTTCCGTTGTTCAACTATTTTGATTTTTAAAAAAACTTTAATCAGTCAATATTCCAATGAAAAGTTTGACTGATATTGTGACCACAACCTAGCCCCAAAGGATCCCAACATATTTGAAAATGAATCCACATAACACAGAGATGCCTCAACACTAACATGATTTTCCTAATCTGGATAAGACCAAGGTCATAGATCATGGTATAACATCTTGCCATAAAAATCTATATAATATATTAAAGCTTTATCTCAAATAATTCAGGATATATTGGGCATCACTGAAGAGACATTATTTGTCTAAATATGCATCTGGTGCATCAAAATGGGCATCGTATAAGTATTACATTAAATAGGCAAGTTTTTTTTATCAAAAGTTGGTCCAACTTTTATGTCACGTTCACAAGATCAAACACGAAAGTAAAACATAATTCTGTTATAAAATACATATGCAAGGTGAAGATAACGAACAGTGATCAATCTCATAACTCCTACAAGCAATACAAAATAGATAGTTGGGCAAACACGGACCCCTGGACACACCAGAGGTGGGATCAGGTGCCTAGGAGGAGTAAGCATCCCCTGTTGACCGGTCACACCCGCCGTGAGCCCCATATCCTGATCAGGTAAACGGAGTTATCCGCAGTCAAATCAGTGTGTCAAGAACGGCTTAACAATAGGTATGAAACACGTCAGACAGCATTTGACCGAATGCGAGGTTGTATTGACGAACTAGATCGTTATAACGACCATAGAATTTGCGAAATGCTGACTTCAATCGAGACTGTTGAAATCCCTGTACCATCAACTTGTTATACACAAAATAAGAAAGCTTTTCTTTAGATAATTAAGAAAATATTGATTAGGTCAGGTTTTTAAGAAGGTGGGTCAATGTCACAAGATCAAAAACGATATATCGCAAAGGATTGACATAAAGAATCTATATACAAAATATCTAAAACCACAACTTCAATAGTTAAGAAGATATAAAACAAATTACATTATCTTAAAGGTTGGCCCGTGACAGGCTTAAGTCGTTAAAACAGGTAGTGACAGTTCCATCGCCAAACACTCCGCATCAGGTGTGAATGTTACGGGTCCTCGGAGATGACATTGATTACGGATGTTCCTGTGTCACGGTAGTTGTGACACGCTAAACTGCTCAATTACCGTAAGCGCCGAGCATAGGCCTAAATTTGAAGCCCTTATCCGGAATTGGTGGGGTCTCCATATGAGTGAAAAATTTCTCGAGAGGGACGTTACACAAGATACAATCAATCCATCTTAAAAGTGGGTCAAATTCCAAGGTAAAATGAAAGGTCTTGATAAAAGAAATCTATATACAACACATGGAATATTTAGCATATATAGTTCAGGAGCTATTTGATAGGCCAGATAATTAAAAAGTAGGTACAACTCCGAGGTCAAGGCCACCAGGTCAAATTTCACGAAATGATATGATCTATATAAAACATGAAAGCCTTACGTTAAATAGTTCAGGATAAAACAAATACGTGAGGCGTTTTTCTAAACAAAGTAGGTCAAAGTCCAAGGGCAAAAGATCAAACATTATTGTGGTTGGTTGGTTGTATCTTGTTTAACGTCCTGCTCAAAGCTGAAGAATTTTTTAGCCCTATGGATATGTCAGCATTAACAGTGAAGGGCTGCAAAATTTAGATCTACATGTATATTCGGCGCTTATTAGTCCAGTCATTCTAGCCAAAAATATAGCGTAACCTCAAACTACTTGCAACAGAAATGTTTTTGTTTTCAAACAGTGAGTCAAGGGATGCTCTTGCGTATATAAAAAATCGAGAGCACAAAACAAAGGGGAAACGTGTATTTTGGGGGCAAAATCGTACATTTTGATAAAAAATCACCGAAAACCGGGATTTATCATTTATCTTCACACATGAAAGAAATAAAAGAAACATAATTGCTATAATCATCGGGAACGGTGTTAACATTCACAAACTACTTTATTCATACCAAAATTTCAAATGAATGGTATTTTTATGAGGCGTAAAGCCTTATTTTGGAAGAAAAATCGATGAAAATGAGAAGAGTTGATATTAAACTCGTAAACATTGATTCTGGCACAAAATGAGATACTATTTATATGAGACAGTTAAAGAAGTGATAATTAATTCATAAAAATTATTTAACAGTTTGAGATTTTAAAATCATGAGTGTATCAGTGGCGGATTTAAGCCCCCCCCCCCCCTAAAATTTTCAAAATTAAGATAAATCATGGTCTTTTTAGAAAATTGTTAACGATAAAAGAAGCAATAATTTCTTCCACTCTTGGAGAAATAAATAACAAAATGTTTTGATTTATTTAATTACTTTTATTGGGAGAACTTGCATCCCCCCCCCAAAAAAAAAAACCCTTAAAATTTGCGTCATTTTATTAATTTCACTTTTATCCTTGATGACAGAAAATAGTAAAAATAACTACTTAGGAGACATATTTCAAGCCCTATAAAATCTGTAAAATCCATGCAGGAGTTCAAGGCGGCCCCCAGACCCCCTGTCTCATAAACTTTCGCCTTCCCCCCTCCTCCCCGCCTAACCGCAATTACTGGATCCGCCCCTGTGTATGATCCCGTAATCGTGTTTGCTCTGTTCGTTTATTATTCAGTCCGCAAAATGTTTAACTTTGGCCATAACATTTGAATGGTAAATGACAGTATTTTCATATTTAATATGTGTATTCTTTGCGACAAAACCTTTAGATGGTACCAAACATTTTGACATTGTGACCTTGATGATTGACCTACTTTTCCTGACCTTGGAAAAAAAACTTGCTTAGGGTGTTGGGATTTGCTTACAAGTTAGAAAATTCACGCTACAAGTTTAGTGATAAATTGAATCGGGTGCATGCAAATTAGCCGGGACGATGGTATTGGTTTTTTTTTTACCATTTCTCATTTCTTTCTCTACAAATATCTATAAGTTTCTTTGAGAAATCTACAGTTGGGATAGAAAAGCCATTAACGCCACGTTCCCTATCAGAAAATTTGCACAAAATATACAGTTCTTGTCGAAGTAAAAAGTAGGTGTTGTTGAGCAAAGACCGCGACTTGATCATTCATGATTAAGACTTGTAGATTTAGACACCAAATTTTCCTTTAAAAAAATTATTGTGTTGGGATTAGAGTAGTCACGGCGACATTTTAAATGACTTTTGATGCACTCTTTTGCCACGCATTTTTACAGCAAGTTAGTAATTATAGTGACATACATCATATCGTATAAATGCGAATTCAAAACACCCGATCCATCGGATCTATATGTCACTGTGATAAAGAAATAATAGCAATACAAAGACAATAATTACGCATAGTGTTTTCTGTAAATCAAAGAATGTCTGTAAATATATGCGGAATGTATAAACTGTGTAGTTTGCCTGGGGGAAATTTGTTAATAAAAAATAATACAATCTAAGTTGACATACACAATGTGGGGTACAAGTAGTAAAAAATCTGTTCTGAGATTTAAGTATGCAGTACAAGGTAGTAAAGCGTGAATCTCATCTTCTACACAATCTATTAAAATGATTGATTGTATATTGTTTAACGTCCCTCTCGAGAATATTTCACTCATATGGAGACATCACCATTGCCGGCGAAGGGCTGCAAAATTTAGGCCTATATCCTCGGCGCTTATGGCCTTTGAGCATGGAGGGATCTTTATCATGCCACACCTGCTGTGACACGGGGCCTCAATTTTTTTCGGTCTCATCCGAAGGGCCGCCCCATTTATTTCCCCACAGAATCACAATCTAAAGAACAGGGTACATCTTCTGTCTTCTAATTCTTCTCCTTTGTATCGTCCCGTTTCTATTCTAATTGGAAGTATACCACATCTTCATAGTGCAAGTAAAGATCTTAGATATTTTGGAATGCTCGTGGAAAATTAATTTTCGGTTCTAAAATTTGTTTTAATATATTTATATAAACATAACTTAATAGTTGATTTACTTTTACATGTACTAGCCACTACTTCTTATAGTTATGAAGCAACTTGTTCTGAAATCACTAGTCTCACACAATAGTAACCTATTATATATTTTCTTTAGAATTTAAAGATTCAGATAATGACTTCATTTGTGATGTCCAGTTAGATTTATTATATTGATTCACACATGTTTAGTAATGTTGTCCATTGATAGTAGACGATTCCAGTATCGTATAGTTTATACAATGTCAGCGTTAAGGATTCTTCCATCCGAATTCGCCATGTAGTGCAGGTAAAGGAATGAATCTGTGATAATGACGAAGTTCGCGATTCTGAACCATCTCAATGTTGTGGTAGTTTCGGAGACCCCATACTTCACTACAATACTTCAAAATGAGCTACACAAATTAAGAAAAGTTTTTCGAAAGTTGAAATTCCTAGGTATTTGTAAAAACGAATTTTCGAGACAATGGAGTCATTTCTGACGGCAGTCGTCCTGTTCACACTTATGCTCCCCTTTTCTTTAAGGTTCACAATATATTGACTATCACCAAGAAATGTATTGCAAATTCAAGTGTTCTATCACTACCCGAAAATTAAAAAGTCGATGCAATTCACCTGTGAGGGACAAATGCCCAATGCTTGAAAAACATTTGATTTTACAAACTCAGCTGGAAATTATACTCATTAGAAGCTAAGTTCAAGGCCGATCGTGTAATGTCCGCATCAAACCTAAGATGCGATTACTCTTTCACCAAACGCTCGACATTTCGAAGTGAAAATCACGGGTCTTTCGAATATATGACCTTAAAAACGGAGATCCCGTGTCGCGACAGACGTTGGCACGTTAATGAATCATTACAAGTGGTATTTCACCTACAATTACAAACAAACATTACATAAATGTTTGAAGGAATATTAATTGATAAGAGATACATTTTTGTTGTTCTTGTGTTTTTGCGACATTTAACGCCAAACATCATCAACTAATGGCAAAAACAGCTTTCTATACTTTTTTGTTTGTTAGCGAGGGCTTACATATTGATATGATAGTTTTGTTTTGGAGAGAAGTTAGACTCCAATATTTTAAATTTTTCAAATTGTAGTTATTTGATTATATGATGACTTGGTTTTTGATGTTTTGGAATCGATGTCTGTAAGAATCAGACATAATATGGGTAGTATGTACAGAGAATATCGTATAATGTTGAACTTCATTAATTAGCTTAAAAACAAAGTCATTTTTTTCCCCGTATGAAAATGTAATTAGTGGTCAAAAATTAGCACATGCCTGAAACAAACTAGTATTTTAGAGGATAAAATTGACTTACCAGTATATATGCAGTACTACAAAGAGCGTCCACATAACTTCAATTATCTCCCTTGTAAATTCTTCTGTGTCTATGGAAGCCATGCCGTAACAAAGTTTATGCTATGAAAATGTGCTAATTTAAATTAGAAAATCGATTTTTCTCGATTTTTTATATGATCATTATATGCATATTCCACTACAAGTTTCGCAAAAACCATTTCTGTTGCAATTAGTTTGAGGTAAAACAGTAGAATGACTGGACTATATGGTCTTTGAGCAGAGATAGAGATATATATATCTTTATCGTGCCACACCTGCTGTGACACGGGGCCTCTGTTTTTGGGGTCTTATCGAAAGGACCGTTGTGTACAAGTTCTTGCCATAGAGAATCTATACACAAATAAAGTGATCCTCTGGCCGAAAAACAATACTGAAAACACGATCCCTTAAAGAATAAGAAAGATATTCGGGATTCCCGCTTTCGGTAAAAAGGTAACGGTCCCACAGGCAATTCGCCCCTATCACAATTTAGATACCCAAATTTCACTACACAAATAATGGAACCCCCACCTAATATAATCTAATATCTATTAGATTGTGTTTTGTTTTAAAAGTAGGTCAAACTTCAAGGTCAAAGGTCATGATATAATATGAAAGGTATTGCCATAAGACAAATACATACACAATACAAAGGATCTACCTCAAATTGTTTAGAGCACATTGAAAAAGTCAGATTCTTTTTTATTAAAACTAGATCAAATGTCCAGGTTTAGGTCCAAAGATCCCACCCCATAGCATTACATGAAAGGTTTTTCCATAAAATTGTATACACAAAATATGAAAGCCCTGACTTAAATAGTTCAAGGGATATTTTTAAAGATTTCCTCTATACATCAGCATATTATACATTGATCCCCTATCGTGGCCCCATCCTACCCTTGACGACTATTCTTTGCAAACTTGGATCTACTCTATGTCAAAAGTTTTCATGTAAACTTACGCTTTTCTTTACCAGTGGTTTTTGAGAAGATTTGTCCAAAGTACTAGCATGCAAAACTTTGAACCCATATTTTGGCCCCATCCTACACCCATGGGTCATGATTTTAATTGTACACAGGAAGTCATACATAAAGCTTATATGCATACAAGAATCACGGAAGTTTGATATAGATAGTAGTGGTCATCTAAGTATCACACACATAAATCTTAGCTTTACATAAGAAGTGTTGCATGTTGATGATTCAATGACAGATACATGTATGTAGTAAGAGCTAAGTCCAATAAGAATGTCCGGACCGATAACTCGCTAAAATCGCTGGTCCAAATAACTGTGATGCGATTGTTTTAGAGCGTGGGGTCATGGTACACAGCAGGTCACTCAAAGAGCATGGCTGATCAAATTTGGTTTTCCATTAAGAAAAGACCATCCGTTCACATAGCTCCGTGGTAGTGCGTTCGCTCTGCCTTCAACCTCTGCTAATGCATGACCGTGTCAATCTTAAGATGTAAACATAGGTAGTAACTGCTCCTTCGCCAAACGTTCGACATTTACTTGAGAAGCAATGCTCTTTCGGATCCATCGCACATTTTCAGGCCTTGAAGGCAAGCATAAAACCACATTGAATTCATTTCGGTAATCACCATTTCCCCATGTACGAGTATATCATATTAAAATACGATGACTTTTTCACTGGGGTAGTGGTATGAACAAATTCAAATATTCAGTGTTGAGAAATACAAAACGAAATACAATGCTAAAAAAAAGAGAAATATTTCACACAAGTTTTAGCTTTTCTGCATTCTTAATTCTTGTGAAGATTCCCTCTACTGATACCTTACTAAACTTGAAATTTATCATTAAATTGACGAAAACGTAACATTATACTAATTATACTAATCTTAAATTAACATTTTATTCACGACGAAGCCTGAATGATATTATATTGACTTTGAATTGTCAACTTTGAATTAATGTTAAATTAATTTAAACTTTAGAGCCATACTGTTTTGGTTGTGTGTCATAGAGACGTACTGTATTGTCCTTGTGTGTGGTATAGACACATTGTCTTGTCTGTGTGTGCTAGAGAGATATTGTCCTTGTGTGTGGTAGAGACATATTGTCTTGCCTGGGTGTGGTAGAGACATATTGTCTTGTCTGTGTGTGGTAGAGTCATACTGTCTTGTCTGTGTTGGTAGAGACATACCATCTTGTCTGTGTGTGGTAGATATATATTGTCTTGTCTGTGTGTGATAGAGACATATTGTCTGTGTGTGGTAGAGACATATTGTCTGTGCGTGGTAGAGACATATCTGGTTTTTGTGTGGTAGAGGCATATTGTTTGTGTGTGGTAGATACATATTGTCTGGTCTGTGTGTGGTAGAGGCATATTGTTTGTGTGTGGTGGAGACATACTGTCTTGTCTGTGTGTGCTAGAGACATACTGTCTTGTTTGTGTTGGTAGAGACATACCGTCTTGTCTGTGTTTGGTAGATATATATTGTCTTGTCTGTGTGTGCTAGAGACATATTGTATGTGTGTGGTAGAGACATATTGTCTGTGTGTGGTAGATACATATTATCTGGTCTGTGTGTGGTAGAGACATATTGTTTGTGTGTGGTGGAGACATACTGTCTTGTCTCTGTGTGGTAGAGATATATTGTCTTGTCTGTGTGTGGTAGAGATATGTCATCTTGTCTGTGTGTGGTAGAGACATACCGTCTTGTCTCTTTGTGGTAGAGATATATTTTCTTGTCTGTGTGTGCTAGAGACATATTGCCGTGTGTGTGTGTGGTAGAGATATATTGTCTTGGCTGTGTGTGGTGGAGACATACTGTCTTGTCTCTGTGTGGTAGAGATATATTGTCTTGGCTGTGTGTGGTGGAGACATACTGTCTTGTCTCTGTGTGGTAGAGATATATTGTCTTGTCTGTGTGTGGTAGAGACATATTGTCTTGTCTTTCTGTGGTAGAGACATACTGTCTTGTGTGTATGTGGTAGATACATATGATTTTGTCTGTGTGTGGTAGAGACATATTGTCTTGTATGTGCGCGTTGGAGACATACTGTCTTGTCTGTTTATGGTAGGGACATATTGTCTCGTCTGTGTGCTGAGGGTCACACTTCCTAATATTAGTTGATAAAAAATGTTTGTCTGTAACTGGTAAAGTGCATACTTTGGCCAGGATACGCCTTCCATAGTCAGGAACGAAAGAGAGATGGAATTATAATTACTATATACTGTACATGGACTTATAGTAGCGGATTTAGCAGTGAAGCAATACCGCTAATTCATAGTTGCTCTAAAATATGAAAAATTATCCAGGATTATATATTGAAGAAGCGTCATATCATGGCTACGTCGAATAGTTCAACAGCTCCGTTTCCGCTAAATTTTGAATACTCTAGAATAAGTACATAATCAGTAAATTGTTAATAAATAAAGATACATGATATGTAGACCATCATCTACCATGTGAGACGTTTCATCACCAATTTTATCTGCAAATAAGTAGATTTGTAAAGAAAACCTATTTAGAAAAAAAAAAACCAGTTGCAGATCTCCATATACCTGCTCAGCACACCTTGTCTTCTATGTATAATGTAAAACTTATACGGTACCAATTTTGATGCACCAGATGCGCATTTTGACAAATATTGTCTCTTCAACCAAAATGTTTGAAATCCGAAATAACAATGAAGTTTTAGAGCTATTATAGGGAAAAACAGTGTGCCAAAAAGTGGAGTCAAATTCATCTAAGGATAAGAGCTATGCTTCAGGGAGATAATCCTTAATTTTGAAATGAATTATAACCTAGACTTCAGTAAAATGACCTTTTATGAGGAATTAAAAAAGAAATTGAGTAACAAGTATTCATCAGAAAATAATTAGATGTACCGGAGATATTTTTTTTTCAGTTTGAGTCAAAGAGCTTGCAGCTTGAATAACTAACCCAGGGGGTATGCAATTCATAAGTTTTGTACAGCCCTCCTGTCAATGATAATAATCTACACCCAGTTTCTCTGTTAAAAGTTCAGAATTAAATGAAAGCACATTGAAGGAGTTAAGAAATGTCCACCATGCCATCTTCTTCCTAGACATGGGTCCTGACTCCTGCTTCAAGAGTCAAATGGATTTCATATTTTGGTTGAGGCTCCCATGATCTGTAAAATATGCCATTTAAAAATTTGATCCCCTATTGTGGGTTCACCTATTATATGGGACCATGATATAAATGTTTTGAAATCTGCACTCTTTGAGAAAATTCAAACTGTTTTTGTTTTTGTTTTTTGATTGAGTGTTTCTTAAGAAGATTTTGTTGTTTTAAATCACACAACCCTAGTTTAATCCTCACGTGGAAAAACCTGTATGCTTTTAACTCAGGGAGCTTTATGCCAAGTTAGTTTGAAATTGACAAAATGACTTTTTAGAATATGAAAATGGGGAAAAGTTTACAACACCACGTACAGTCAACAGGATATGGGTAATTATGTTCAGGAAAGCTTACGTAGATTGAGCTTTCGACTCCGAAGAGTTAAAAAGTTCAATTAGGAAATTCGATAAAGTCTCTATATGACTGAATAGCACCTCTTACAGTTGATGTTTGGTATCTACAAAATCTATATTTCAAATACCATGTACATGTCCAAATAAGGTATGTAGAAATCCGGACTACATTTTCTTTATATATTTCAACCGCAATATCTCGAAACATCCGTTATCTCGAAACTTCAGTCGACATAGGATGCTTACTCCTCCTAGTCACCTGATCCCACCTCCAGTGTATCCAGAGGTTCATGTTTGTCCAACTCTCTATATTGGTTATAGGAGTTTTGAGATTGATCGCTGTGCGTTGTCTTCACCTTTCATATATCAAAGTTTTGCCGGTCTTACTGAATTCGAACTGAGGTTTGTGTCTTGTAATAAAGGTATTCAGATCAAATGAAAAAAAAAGAAATTTTACCAGCTGCATGGAAAACAATGTCTCCGGAAATAGATTAGATGGTTCACAACTTAAGTAACTTGCACCCCAACGTCCCTTGAGCTGAAAAACCAACTGGTACAACCAGGAATCTGACAGGTGACGGGTAAGAAAATGATATCGAAGAGAATTTAAACAAAGGAACCAGCTCGTTATGTGTTTTATCACAGAATATAAGATATGCTGGTGAACTGTTAGTCCCCGAGGTCTCTACAGCCCAGTAGCTAAATACTTCGTTACTAGCTTGAAAATACGGATGTATATTTAATTTCTTTTATAAAATTTAGAAATTTATTTCAAAATTAAGGATTATCTCCCTCATGCATAGCTCTTATCCTTGGAGGAATTCCACATTTTTGGCACGCTGTTTTTGGCTATATTTAGCTCTAAAACTTTATAGTTATTTCGGATTTCAAACATTTCGGTTGAGCATCACTGAAGAGACATTATTTGTCGAAATGCGCATCTGGTGCATCAAAATTGGTACCGTACAAGTTTTACATTTTGACCCCTGGATCGAGGCCTCTGCTGGTGGACTGTTAGTACCGGAGGGTCTCTACAGCCCAGTAGCTAAGTACTTCGTTACTAGCTTGAAAATACGGATGTATATTTAATTGCTGTTATAGAATTTAGAAATTTATTTCAAAATTAAGGATTATCTCCCTCATGCATAGCTCTTATCATTGGACGAATTTGGCTCCACTTTTTTGGCACGCTGTTTTTGGCTATATTTAGCTCTAAAACTTTATAGTTATTTCGGATTTCAAACATTTCGGTTGAGCATCACTGAAGAGACATTATTTGTCGAAATGCGCATCTGGTGCATCAAGATTGGTACCGTACAAGTTTTACATGAGATATATGGGCCACATCACTCACCAGAGTCACTTTGACCCTGTTGTTGTCCAGTCGTCGTGATTTTAAAGGTTTCCCTAAGTATTTATTCCCAAGGAATTTTTCATTCGATATTGGGGCTCCAACCTAGCCCCAAAGTATCACGAGATAACAAAATTTGAATCCACATAACATCAGGGATGCTTTATCATTAATGTTACTAATATCACCTTGCTGCCCTGGAGAAGGTCAAGATAGCCAGGTCATATATCATGGTATGATATGAAGGGTCTTGTCATGAGAAAGTTTTGTATAAAATACAAAATACCTACCCTAAAATGTTTATGACATTGAATAGGTACTTTTCTTAAAAGTAGGTAAAACTTCCAAATCACAAGGTCAAACAATATGTGTTTAGATGAAAAGGCTTTCCATATAGAATTTATAAGCATATATATGAAAGCCCTATCTTAAATAGTTGCAGAGTTTGATACCAATTTTCATGGTAAGGAAGGTATATATGAAATGTGATAACTCTAGCACTTGCCAATGAAAAGTTATAAGTAATGTTGAAGTTTTGAAGTGTTGGTAAAACTCCAGGATCAAGTTCACAAGGTCAGCGGTCATGCATGTTATGTGATAATGTACATGGAACATTTGAAAATCTTACCCCTTCAAGGGATGGATATTCATCTAAGCAAACTTGAATTAATTTCACCCAAGGATGACTTGCATCACATTCTCACATTTAATTGACATTGGTATAGTAGTTTCTGAGAAGATGGGGATTTAAAAAGTTTAGAACGATGACAGACACTTTTGATATGAAAATCATTCCTGAGCTTTCGGTTACGGTGAGCTAAGATGGGTTCCCAGAAAGTAAGTTACATAGAATTTACTTTAATTTGTAAATACAGGCAGATACATGTGCGCAGAGTGGAATATGCAGTTACACGCCTTTGTCTATTAAACAAACCGGAAGCATTGATACATCAATATCAAACATCATGAAGTGTTGTTTCATTATCAAGCTGGTCTACGAGAAGTAACTGTAATATCTACCTGCATACTCATTAGATTGAAAATACACTCTGAACTTTTCAGAAGGACAATTGATGCTTCAACTCTTCATAAGGCAAATATCTGAGGACTCCTACAGACTGCTACATCTCGGCAACGTGTAATGATAAGTTCAGTCTCCACCGACAGGTTAGACCAGACTGTACTTTGAACACGGAACTGGAGCCCGTCTACTGAGGAGAAGGTTGGGGGAGTATTATGGAATGCCTGTATATCCGGCCGTCCTTCCTTCCACCCTTCCGTCTGTCCGCCCGTTCGGAGATTTCTTTTTCTATTTACATTCCTCTGCCACATATCATGCTGAACCTTTCTATGTACTTTCTTCGTGAATCACTCTACATCATGTCGCAATTTCTATCAAACTCCACCGTTGTTGCAGGGGTCTGTTCCTTTATTTGAAAATTATTGTGACATGGAAGGCCCATGATTAAGATTGGATAACTCCTCTCACAATTTTTTTTAACTCAGGACCTTCCTGTTTTAAAGTTTCCTTGTATGGGTATTGGGGGTGAGCATGTAGCAAGGATGTTTATTTTTTTGTGGAGAAAATTACAAGATGTTTGATAAACAGTACATATATAAACTTCGTTTAACTGATCAGGATATAGGGCTCATGGTGGGTGTGTCGACCGGCCGACAGGGAATGCTTACTCCTCCTCGGCACCTGATCCCACGTCTGGTGTGTCCAGGGGTCCGTGTTTGCTCAACTATCTATTTTGTATTGCTTATATCAGTTATGAGATTAATCTCATAATCAAAATTGGTACCGTATAAGTTTTACACTGTGACCCCTGGTTCGAGGCCTCTGCTGGTGGACTACTAGTCCCCGAGGGTCTCTACAGCCCAGTAGCTAAGTACTTCGTTACCAGCTTGAAAATACGGATGTGTATTTAATTACTGTGATAAAATTTAGAAATTCATTTCAAAATTAGGGATTATCTCCCTCATGCATAGCTGTTATCCTTAGATGAATTTGATTACACATTTTTGGCACTCTGTTTTCTCCTAAAATAGCTCTCACAAGTTTATTGTTATTTCAGATTTCAAAAACTTCGGTTGAGCTTCACTGAATTGAAAATGTTTGTCGAAATGCGCATCTGGTGCATCAAAATTGCTACCGTATAAGTTTTACATTGATCACTGTTTGTTACATTCGCTTTTCATGAGATTGATCACTGTTCGTTATGTTCACATTTCATATAAAAGTATATCTGCCTAACCCCTCCCACAACATAGACAAAGTATGTGCACGAGTGGTGAAGGTGTTCATGTGGCAAACATTCAGATTTTCTTAAATAGCTGAGTAAATTTCCCGTTGAAGAAGTTTGTTTTGTATTGTGGACAAGTGAAGATAACGACCATTGATCATCAATCTCATTTCTTCTACAAGGATTACAGAATACAGAGTCGTGCAAACACTGATCCCTGGATATGACAGGTGTGGGATCAGATGAAAATAGGAGTAATCATCCTCTGTCAACCGGTTATATCCGCCGTGATCCCTAGATCAGGTCCACGGAGTCATCGATAGTTACATTCAGTATGTCAGGAACGATCTAACAATTGGCCTGAAACACGTCCGACAGCATTTAAACTAATGACAGGGTTAGCGTACCGCCTGAGAATTTTTCACTCATATGAAGTCGTGACCATTGTCGGTGAAGAGCTACACAATTTAGACCTATACTTGTCACTTATGGTCTTTGAGCAGGGAGCGATGTTTATCATCCAAAGGACCGTCCCATTTACTAGCCTTTTACGACGCTTTTCTTTATTGTTTAGAATATTGACAGATTGTTTAGTTTTGTCACATTTGGGGAAATAATCTCTTGTTTTTTGCCTATCTACCTTTCGTCACAATCCATACCATCAAAATAAAGGATGCTGATGGTTGATGCTTCCTGAAGCAAAGTTCTACAAATCACAGATTATGACAAATACCCTATATACCCTTTTTGCGGGTGTATTATAATCCTTCAATAAACATTTACCCAATACTGAAACCTCATTTCATTAGTCCAAATAACAACTGAAATTTAGCAAAAACACACCTCCATATTCTTGTTTACATGTTCTTATGACAATTATATTTCGTTATTCTACGTAAAGGGAAACATATTCTTTTTACAAAGGGCGCTAAAAGAAAGGCAGCGTCACAAGAATTACAGATGAGAGTCCTATCATTCAGGTTTTAAAGTAATGAGCAAGTTTGAGACAGAGTGATAGACAGGGCAAAAAAATATCCCCCAATGATCTCGCGGGTATCAGCGAAAAATGTTGTACTTCACCAACAGCTAATGACGTGTCTGTAGAAGAGAGAAATTCCCCAAGGTTAACGAATAAATCAAATATAAACACGTGAACAGGACGTACGGGATACACCCCCCCAACAAAATAACAAAAAAAAAAAAAAAAAACATACTCGGTTATTAAAAGGTGTAACTAATCGTTCATGCACCAAATCTTTCAGTGCCCAAAAATGGCCACTTTTACAAATGAAATTAATAAACATGCATATTTTCTTCAATATTTTATTTATTTATTCCATTGATTATAAGATTGGAAATTCACAAAACAATATATGGCACGATATCGTTGAAAAATTAACATGGAAATAATATGATAAATACAATTACATTTGAATAACGATGAGGCGTAAATATACATTGTACTTCATTAACAGTGGTTGTATCAACAGAACATGATATGTAATACAGTCAATGTTATAGTGATATAAGAAATCAATTTCTGTTGAGACAGAAGTCGTGAAATATAAATTGTTCCTAGTGGTATATTTTTTCTAATATCCGCGCCTGCTGATCCCACCGAGAAATCCGCCCCTGAGACCACCATTCCATCTATCAAAACGACCACCACCGATCAATCCGCCACCCAGTCCATATCCTCCATAATAATCATCTCCCCATCCTCTACGCCCGTAGGATCCGTACCACTGACCGTGGACAACAGAGATCAGAACACAGGCCACCAGGAGAGCGAGACAGAGGGATTTCATTGTGTTTAACCTATGCGATAAATAAAACCTCATCAACGTAAGGAAGATGTACATCTTACATTACATGCTATATTACATGTTGTATTGCATTACCATTACAGGTTACATAACATTACAATTACATGTTACAAGGTTTACTATACATTACAATTACATGTTACAAGGTTTACTATACATTACAATTACATTTCACATTATATTAGAATTACTTTTTACAGTACATTATAAATTCATGTTACATATGACTTTCCACTAAATCGTAGAAGTTTAAATTTGTTTACGTCAGGAATTTAACTGTCTTTCAAAATTGTAATAAAAACAGGATGCTTAGCATAGGAATACAATTTGAAATATTGTTTTAAAGACGTCAGATAGAATTTAAAAAAAATGAAGTATGGGTTGTATACATTGTATACATTGGCTTGTTTTGTTTGTAATGAATACAAATATAAAATTCCTAAAGAATGAGGGACTTGGTGTTGAAATGCATCACCCTTCCTTATACAACAACTCTCTACAACTTCTCCCCACGTTTTGAACTTAAGGTACGTCCATACTCGCATTATTCTTTGATAACAAGTTAAAATATATATTTATTTCAATTTATCAAAATTAAAATTAAGGAATTATCAAATAAAATATATTGGTCATCACACGTTTTAAGATGTAAGACATACGTTCACAAAATCATATATCAACGTCAGAAAATTGCAATATTCCAACAACAGCATAATCACAGTTTCATGAAAACTGGATAAACGATATAATACTATTCATAATACTTTCATGGAACTGGTTCTTCACAAAACTATTCAAAATTTGTTGTGAACAATAACGAAAATATATGACATAATGAACTTGGTAAAGAAGTCAATGAAAACAGAGTTATTGCCATTAGATTCGATGTTTTGAAACATATTGTTTATTGATATATAATTTAGACTTTCGAAATATTTAATGTCTAACGAAAGTTTTTGCTATGACCATCTGAATAAACTCCATCAAAGTTTATGGCAATATCATGTATATATCCAGTAAATCATTGATTTCGCAAATTGCATGACGTAGCAGGAGGTTTGAACTACTTTAAATGAAAAATCATCGGAATAAATCAAATCCCAAGCCTTAAATCGTATTCATTTTACTGGAAAAAAACTTAACTTTAGTAGCATATGTACAAGTACCATTTTCAACATTGTACAATGTTTATAATGGGGATGTTCA
Organism: Ostrea edulis; assembly: GCF_947568905.1. Lineage (NCBI taxonomy): Eukaryota > Metazoa > Mollusca > Bivalvia > Ostreida > Ostreidae > Ostrea > Ostrea edulis. The sequence goes on from NC_079171.1 coordinate 29,799,860, forward strand.
ACGTATTCTTTTATTAGAAATAAGGTATTAGCAGGCTTAATTGTACAGAATAGAATTACAAATTTATATTTTTTAGATAAATAAAACATACAAACAAACATTTACCTTGCAGATTTTTGTGAAACGAGTAATCAACACTTTAGTTACTTGATGCCTGAACTGCATCGTCTGTCCATGTTTATATAAAGCCTTTGGATATTTCCTGTTCCGTGTTCTCGTTGTCAGATCCCGCCTGTCTCTAAGAGTGGGACGTGATCAACATACGTAATTCGGTCTAACTATCAATGTTTTGGTGCTTGTAATATCTTTATGTTTAGTTGCGTTCATTTTCTGGTGGCCTTGCAATATAAATGTCCAAACAGACATGAAATATGTCACTTTCACCTGTTGTGTTACGATCAGTAATGACCATTTCTACGTCACTGACCTCAAAGTAAAACAACCTGGACCTTTTGTCGGATTTCATTGACGCAAGGGGATTCCCAAACATTATAGTGACAGTGAGGTAAAATAGATCAAGCGGAAGTTGAAAACAATAAGGAAATGATGGTCCATGGGCGGAGAAAACAGATATATATAGCAATGTCTTCCCGTGTACTGCCATATCGTACTCAGGTTTACAGATATCAGGTGAGGAAGAATTTCTATTCTCTGTACTTTGAAACAATTCTGTTCCCTTTACCTGAATATACCTATTTTCGCCCGCTATCAAATATATTTATGTGTAAATTGTTCTTTACTCTTGGAAGTTCAGAGGACTTTTCAAATATCGATGCATCGTCATATTTGTATAGTGTTTATAATATATTAAAAGAATATATAAATATCCCGTTCTTTTGAATTGTGCGAATACTCAATATTTTATGTGAAACACGAGCATCATGTTAACTTTATATATGACGTAATTTTCAACCATATTGCTTATAACTTACAGTGAATCTATAAAAATGAAATCCGTCTGTCTCGCTCTCCTTGTGGCCTGTGTGCTGATCTCTGTTGTCCACGGTCAGTGGTACGGATCCTACGGGCGTGGAGGATGGGGAGATGATTATTATGGAGGATATGGACTGGGTGGCGGACTTATCGGTGGCGGACGTTTCAACAGATGGGGTGGCGGTCTCGGAGGCGGATTTCTTGGTATTGGACGCGGAGGGTACGGCAGGAGGGGATACTAATAAAGGACGATGCAGGATATACGTGGCTATAAGCCTTTTAGTGATGCCATACCAATACTGGAAATCCATACAAACTACTTTTTAAAAAAATCATCTTATCTGTCATATTGTGATTTCTTGAAGTGATGAAAAACATTATGAGACATGTAGGAAACCATGTTCATGGTCTTTTTGTAAACGTTTCATATTCACAGAATTAATTCATTAAGCTTCAACATTATATGCAATATATTTCGTGTTGTTATTAATCAACTGTTTGCTCAAATAAAAGGGAAGAAATATACATTGAATGTTTTATTATATAAATATTGCATGTATTTGAGGGTAACATTGAAAATTTTCACCCCGAGAAAACCATTGTCAACCGAGGCGTAGCCGAGGTTGACAATGGTTTCTCGAGGAGTGAAAATTTCAATGTTACCCTCAAATACATGCAATATTTGTTTTATTATACAGAATGTTATGTAAACTGGGAAGCAGAAAAACTTACGTCTGTTGACATTTGATCAATCACTGTCGTGCGATATTTCGTATTTCGATGCGGGTACTCGCGTTTATTACAAACGCTCAAACGACGTCGTCTAGCAATCTACGGCGAACCGTACGCGCATAAATTTGACGCATGTGATAATTTTTTATAATATCACCCGTTGTCAAGTACTGTTACCCGTTGCTAGATACTATCACCCTGAGTCGCGTGTTTTCTGTTCTCAGAGGGTAACAATATGTTTTTTCAAATGCTTCTCGACCAATCAGGTTCGAGTATTTTACATGAAAGTATAATAATACATTATACCTACTGTGGTCATATAAGTTATATATCATTGTAATACACTGTATATGGATGAAAGGTGGAGATAACGAATAGTTATCAATATCATAACTCCTATAAGCAATACAAAATAGAAAGTTGAGCAAACACGGACCCCTGAATTTACTAGATGTGGGATCAGGTGGCTAAGAGGAGTAAGCATCCCCTGTTGGCAAGTCACACCCACCGTTAACCCTCCATATCTTGATCATGTGTAAACGAAGTTATCCGCAGTCAGAATCAGTGAATCTACAATTGCAATATATATCATACATCGGTGAAAAGAAAGGTGAATATAACGAACAGTGATCAATGTGATAAGTCATATAGCTTATTGGTGTAATGAAAAGGTGAATATAACGGACCATGATCAATCTAAATCGAACACAAAATTAAGAGTAGGACAAACACGGACACCAGAGGTAAGTTGTTGACTGATCACACCTCCCGTGGGCCCTATAGTTTTATCAGGTCAGCGGAGTAATCCCTAGTTATAATCAGTAAGTACAGAATGGGCTTATGATAATTATGGGACACACCTGACGGCATTTGACCTAGTGGTAGGTTCTGTTTTCATTGACCAATGCAGTAGCCATATAATTTGCAAAATACAGACTTTAAACTAAACTGTTGAAACTCCTCGAGTATCAAGTTATTTGTCAGTAGCATGTTTCGATTCAGAAGTTAATTATCCGCATAACATGATCCTACGTATCGAATCAGGTGAGAGTTATAAACATCATATACAGATGAGGACGGATAAGCCGAAGTCATCTCATTTGTCATAAAGTTGTGTAAAACCCATTTAGCTACGTTCAATGTACGTTATGTTCCAATAAAACGCAATATTCCGTTGTCACATTGTATTATCAATTGTCATTTCATACTAATACTTCATGGAGCTGTTTGATTTTTGTGACCTTTGTTACTTATTTCATCAACCAAAGTGAACTAATATGAGAGTTGAATCAATCTATTCCTTTAATCATTTTGATACGCCCGTCATCAGACGGGACTAACTATGTCATGACGCTCTTCACGCGTTTGGCTGACTGATTCTCTGTCCGTTCGGGGTCATGTTTCCCGGACTTTTTTCCCGAAACGGATGCATGTACAACTTTAAGATTTGGTCTCAATTTTCAACTTAAAAATTGTAAGAGTTAGATTGCATTTTACTTGCATTGGTCCATCCTTGACCTACTTTAGTGCTATATGTAGGTCAAATAGTTTTCCGGACTGTGTTTCCTTACATATACAGATAGTGCCCTGAAATTTACACATAATCTTTCTTTCAAAGATATACAAGTTCAGTTTGCATTTCAGCTGGATTGGTCACTCCATCCATAACCTACATGAGGACTAAAAGCTGGCCAAACAGTTTTCCGGGCTTTTTTCATTAAGGATATATATGTATTGCCCTGAAATTTAGTCACAACTTTCTCTTGGAGAAATACAAGTTCAGTTTGCATTTCAAATGGATTTGTCCATCCTTGACCTACTTTTGGGCTAAAAAGAGGTCAATCAGTTTTCCGGACTTTTTTCATTTGCCCTGAAACATCGTCAAACACTTCCTCTCAGAGGAATATAAGTTCAGTTTGCATTTCAGCTGGGATGGTGTATCCTTGAAAAGTGAGGATACCGAACAGTGATCAATCTCATAACTCCTACAAGCAATACAAAATAGATAGTTGGGCAAACACAGACGTCTGGATATACCAAAGGTTGGATTAGGTGCCTAAGAGGAATAAGTATCCCCTGTTGACCGGTCATACCCATCATGAGCCGTATATCTTTATCAGGTGAATGAAATTATCCGTAGTCAAAATCAGTGTGGCAAGAACGGCCTAATAATAGGTATGAAACAGCCAGACAGCATTTGACTTAATTATACGTCGTATTAGCACACTAGAGCATTATAGCGACCATAGAATTTGCGAAATGGTGACTTTAAACGAGACTGTTGGAACCCCTGCACCATCATTTTGTTTGTCAATAGCTTGTCTCGATTTAAAAACTGATCATACGCAGAACAAGTTCTTGTGTATAGAATCAGATAGGAGATGTAAACACCATATGCAGGTAATAATGGAACATTGCTGCATAAGTATGTGAATTTGACAATATAGAAACTGAAATAATACCGTTTGTCATAAACTTGAGTCGTTAGTTTGCCGTTAACATCTATCTTCAATAAAATATCGTAAGTATGAAGCAAAAGTGGGCGACTCTGTGGTGCCTAGTTAGAGTTGACTTGGATATATCGACTCGAGATATGAATGAAAATTATCTTTGTTAATAAATAATATGTCGTCGATATATACACTCATCAAAATGAATTATGAATCTTCCATGTACCAAATCATTTAGTGTTCAAGAATGACGGCTTGTCCCAATGAAATTTATAAACGTACATATTTTTTAAATATTATTTTATTTCTTAACTGCATTGATTATAAAATTAGAAATTCAAATAACAATATATGGCACGATTTCGATGAACAATTAACATGGAAATAATATGAGAAATATAAATACATCAGATTCACAATGAGGCGTAAAGTATACATTGTACTTAATCAATAATTGTTGTATGGACAGAAAATGATATGTAGTACAGTCAATGTCATAGTAATGTAAGAAAACAATTTTTGTTGAGACAGAATACATGAAATATAAATTGTTCCTAGTGGTATATTTCTTTAATATCCACGCCTTCTGATCCCGCCAAGAAATCCGCCCCTGAAACCGCCATTCCATCTATCAAAACGTCCGCCACCGATCAGTCTGCCACCCAGTCCATATCCTCCGTAATAATCATCTCCCCATCCTCCACGCCCGTAGGATCCGTACCACTGACCGTGGACAACAGAGATCAGAACACAGGCCACCAGGAGAGCGAGACAGAAGGATTTCATTGTGTTTAACCTATGTGATAAATAGAAGCGCATCAAAATAAATGAGAATTGTATTGCATTACTTACATTGTATGCTATAATACAATTACTTGTTATATCATTACATGTTACATTACATTTACATTACATTACATTTACATTACATTTACATTTCCATTACATTACTTGTTACATTATTTTACAATCACCTCTAACTGTTCATGAAACGTATAAGTTGATAACGTTTACAACTGTTATTTAATTATCTGTTAAATTTGTAGCAAATCCACGATGCTGAACATTACGTTACAATCCAATATATTACATTAAGGATGACTGACAAAAAAAAAAGACCTGGATGCATGAGTTGGTATATGGCTTTGCTTATCTTGTTTGTAATAAGTACAAGTATAAAATTCCGAAATATTGAGGGACTTGGAGATTTCTATGATTTTCAAATTATATTAATCCTGTATGTATATCACTACATAAATATTTCCCACGATTTGACTTAAAGTTCACAGGGTGATTTGTACTCATTCTAGTTATATAAACATAATTCAACTTTGGTTTCATTTTCAACATTACAGTGGGAAATTGTTAAAGGTGACGTTAGAAGTAGTGTTTTAATAGCCCATTTAGAACACTGTATCAATAGGCCTAATTATTCTGAATTAAATTTGAAACATATATATTGTTTTGATAAATAGACAAATACACAGATTACATTTACCTTGCCGATTTTTCTGAAACGAGTAATCAACACTTGGGTTACTTGATGTCTGAAGTCCATCGTCTGTCCATGTTTATATAAAGCCTTTGCATATTTCCTTGTTCCGTGTTCTCCTTTCCAGATTACGCATGTTTCTAAGAGTGGGTGTGATTAGCATACGTAAATCGGTCTAACTCTCAATGGTTTGGTGCTCGTAATATCTTTATGGTCAGTTGCGTTCATTGTCTGGTGACCTTGCAATATAAATGTCCAAACAGACATGAAATATGTCACTTTTACTTGCCGTGTTAAGATCAGTATGATCATTTTCCCGTCACTGACCTCAAAATAAAACAACGTGGACCTTTTCTTAGATTTCATTGACGCAAGGGGATTCCCAAACATGATAGGAATAGTGAGGCAAAATAGATCAAGCGGGAGTTGAAAATAAATGATGGTGCGTGGACGGAGAAAACAGGTATATAAAGCAATGTCTTCCCCTGTACTAACATATCATACTCAGATTTACAGATATCAGGTGAGGAACAATTTCTATTCTCCGTACTTTGAACCATTTAAAATTTCCACCTTTCCTCGTACCTTTCTATTCTCACTACTGTAAAAATTCTATTCTATTTGCCTGATTGGTTTTTTTTCACCAGCTATCAAATACTGTAAATGTATTACATTTGGCTGTATATTCTATTTAGCGCCTTTGGCGGAACGCAGCTTCCGCTAAATCAAGTATATTGATAAATGCGATACGTAAATCTAGATGTTTAAAGTAATTCTTCACATTCAGTTTAGGAAATAATAATAAAGTATGAATTTTTTGTTCTTTATTAATGAAATAATGCATATAAATTAAAAAAAATAAGTTACACAAGAAATCTCAATGAAATTGAACATGTATTTTATTTATTTTCCACGGAAAAACTGGCCGTTCTGACGTATATTGGTATCGTTTTACAGTGATGAAACAACGTTCAATATTCCAGCTTTTCTCCAGCCTGTTTTTTATAATGTATGTTGTTATTTTCTGATGAGCAAACAGAAGCCACCCCAAATGTATAGGCTTTAATTTTGATAAACTCAGGTCTACGTCGAGTTCGTCAATTGTTTTTGCGTCCGTCAAGTTCTTGTCAATTTCGTCAACATACCAGGACTGAAATGCGCTTTTAACAGATTGTTTGAATGTGTCGTTACCCGCGAGAACTAAAGGCTGTAATTCCCCAGTACATGGAGCTGGTACAAATCGGACTTTCATGTCACCTTCTGACAGTTTCTTAATGAACGATTCACATTGATGTGCTCTGAAAACATCGAATAAACACAAAGCATGAACATTTTACTTGTTCAAGGGCAAGTCTTCGCGTATTCCCTCTATGTACGGAACATACATGTCCACATATTCAAGCATGGTGATTTCATTTGACCAGTGATTCTCTGTGTGCGTTATGTGCCATTTCTCTGGGAACTTAAAATTGGGGTGACATTTTTCTGTCTTTCCTTGATACATAACCTGAGGCGGGATCATTTCACCTGTCAATGTGCACCCGAGTAGAATGGTGATCTATAAGAAAATAATACCGCTACTGTACAAAAAGAAATTATCCCGATAATTACAATTATTGTTTCAATTGGGACAATAAAATGTTTAAAACAACTTACCTGTCTCTTGCCTTCAAGGCCAATTATCTACACTTGTTTAGCTCCACTTTTTTCTAGGGTATAATCACCAACAGGAATTATTTTCACATTAGTTTGGTCAAAGTTGATAATTAGTTCAGGGGGGATTTCATATTCCTTGACCAATTTTGAAATTTCGGCCAAGAATTCCATCGTAATAAAGTCAAAATAATTCGGAACTTTCCAAGCAGCTTTTATGCCCTTACGTTTAACATAGCCATGTCTCCGTAAAAACGAATGGACCCAGGTTTTTGTAATCTTAATTGAACCCCCGTATTCAAATAGCAATTGCCTGTCTTTATTTTTGATGATTCTTTTGCACATCTTATTAAAAGATGAGTGTTTATGACACTGCCGGAATTTCTAACATATTGAACATAAGTTTTTACATCATCTTCATATTTACCCAGAAGCAAAGGTGCTCTGCGTTCGGCCTTTTCGAAAGATGTCGGCTCAGAACCAGGGCACCTATTCACAAAATATCTTACGACTAAGATCAAAATTTACAAACACTGTAATTTCCTTATTTTACATTCCTTGTAGACTTTCTTAATTAATATGTAAAGTACATCCATGGTTTATAATAGTTGAATACATACTTATAACCTTGTGATCAGTATTTCATTATCAGACAGAATTCTTTTTTTCATCTTAGTCGTAAGATATTTTGTGAATAAGTGCCCTGATGGTTTTTTACACGAATAAATTCTTTCTTTAGATTCCGAATTGTACTTTCGTTGACATTTTTCTGCAAAGATTTTGTAAAATGCCTAGCAGCTACAGCCACTCCGTGATCAACTGCGTATCTCGCCATTTTGGCACGCTATGCGCTGTCATAGGAGTTATAGATCCTTCGTTTTCTTCTTGCTTAAGGACTTGGGGTGGAATGTAATATTTCCAAATTTGCCGCCGCTAATATATGTGAATCCTGCTGATTTTTTTTGCCGATCGTGGATCTGGAAGTTCGGGAGAAGGTGGCGGCACTTCATTTACCTTTTTCAGCCAGTTCCTTAACATGATTGTTTTAAAATGTTAGAATGTTTTGTGACAGAGATATTTAAGTACCCAAAGCGTGATCAGAGCGTATGATTAGTACTCAGCGGAGTACAAATTCTCTTTTTCAGATTCAAAGGGGTGGATCTTGAATTATAAATCAGCTGATTAAAAAAACCGCTAAATCAAATACAGCCTATTCAGAAATGCGCTAAAGCAAATCTACGCTAACTTGTTGAAAAAACGATTTCCGCCAAATATAGTACATGCCAAATATAATACGTTTACAGTACATGTATATCTAAGTGTAACTTGTCGTTTACTATTGAAAATTCAGAAGACTTTTTATATATCATGTCGATTCATCGCCATGTTTGTATAGTGTTTATAATATATAAAAATACATATACCACGTTCTTTTGAATTGTGCTAATACTCAATATTTTGTGTGAATTACGAGCATCATGTTAGATTCATATATGACGTCATGTTTAACCATATTTCTTCTTACTTACAGTTAATCTATCAAAATGAAATCCGTCTGTCTCGCTCTCCTGGTGGCCTGTGTGCTGATCTCTGTTGTCCACGGTCAGTGGTACGGATCCTATGGGCGTGGAGGATGGGGAGATGATTATTATAGAGGATATGGACTGGGTGGATTGGGTGGCGGACTTCTCGGTGGCGGACGTTTTAACAGATGGGGTGGCGGTCTCGGAGGCGGATTTCTTGGTATTGGACGTGGAGTGAACGGCCGAAGTGGATACTAATGACGGATGACACACAATAGACATGTTTACAAGTGTTTTAGTGAGGCCACACCGATACTGGAAATCCATAAAAACTGCTTGTTTGATTTTAAAATTCCCCATCTGACCTGGTGTGAATTCTCCAAGTGATGAAGAATATCATAACACATGCCGAGAACCATATTCATACTCTTGTTGTACATTTTTCATTTTCACAACATTACTTCATTAAGCTTGAACACACCACTTGTATTTTATAACCAATGTATTTTATGTTGTGTTGATCAATTGTTTGTTGGAATAAAAATAACGAAATCTGCATTAGATTCCTTATTGCTTGCTACTCATTGTGATCATATAAATGATGAAGATATACTACAGATCACTGTAATCAAGACCTCAGTAATCAAATGTTCCATATATCGATCAGTGGTCCACTTAAAAAGAATACAAAATCACGCACACCACAAAGCAGATGAAATGCCTAAGAGGAACAAGCACCATTTGTTGACCCTTCACACCTGCCATGAGACTTATTGCTTGATGAGGTCAGCAGAGTAATCCGTAGTCATAATCAGTATGTAAAGAGTGGGCTAATGAAACGATGGAATACACCAGAAAGCATTCAATCCCATGGTAGCTTATATTTTCAAAATCCATTGTAACGATCATAGAATTTTCGAAATGCAAACTTTATAGAGTAGTGTTCAAACTCCTTTAATACCGAGTTATTTGTCAGTAGCATGACTCGATTTAAGACTTGATCATACACAGAACATACTCTAGTGTATCGATTCAGTTGAGATACATACACACCGTTTAGATGTGATTATGGAGAAGCTGAAGTAATATCGTTTGTGATAAAGTTGTGTAGAACCCATTTAATACTGTTCAGTATACGGTATTGTGTTATCATATTGTATTATCTCCCTCATGCATAGCTCTTATCCTTAGACGAATGTACTCCACTTTTTTGGCACGCTGTTTTTGGCTATAATACTCTAAAACTTCATTGTTATTTCGGATTTCAAACATTTCGGTTGAGCATCACTGAAGAGACATTATTTGTCGAAATGCGCATCTGGTGCATCAAAATTGGTACCGTATAAGTTTTACATTAATATGTTTACGGTGTGACTGTTGAGACGAACGAAGACCTATAACATCTTAACATCAATATTTATTGGGGTTGGGACCGGTGCTTTCCATTTTTCCATTTAAAAAAACAAACCTATGCCCTATCTTCTACAAATACCAAATAATTTCTTTCCTATATCACATGTGTAATTAAAAAGTGTGTGTTGTATCTAAAATAAATATATATGTATGATTAAACATCATTTTACTTCATTTTAAAAACCTTTGAAGTTCTTTATAATTGTCTCTCCATTTATACATGCATCAGCTGAAAGATCCAAAACTCCTAAAACGTTTGTTTACTTTGTCATGTTTGTTCAGTAATTTTTCTAGTGAAGTTACAAATCTCATTATTTTCATCCATATTTGTTTTTGTTAAATTGCTGTTTTAATGTGCTACGTCTTGCTTATGTTTGCCCAACTCTCTATTTTGTATTGCTTATACTGTAGGAGTTATGGGATTGATTGCTTTAAAAATATCTTTTAAGTACATAAGGCAAGAATTTAGTAAAACAGTAATTAAAAAAAATACTGAAGAAACATGACCAAAAAAAAAAAAACCCCAAACAAAAACAAACGTTTTTAGGAGCTTTGGATCTTTTAGCACATTAAAACAGAAATTTAATACCAACAAAAAAAAAATGTATAAAAATAATGAGATTCTTGCTTTATGTACTTACAAAATATTTTCATATCTTAGTATTCTCTATAAAAGGTGAAGGTAAATAACAGAAATCAATCCCATAACTCCTATAAGCAATACAAAATAGAGAGTTGGGCAAACACTTACCACTGGATATACGAGAGGTGGGATCAGCTACCTAGGAGGAGGAAAAATCATTCCCTGTCAACTGTTCACACCAGCTGCGAGCCCCATATCTTGATCTGGTAAACGGAGTTATCCGTAGTTAAAATAAGTTTGCTAAGAACTGTCTAACAATCGGTATTAAACATACCAGATAGCATTTAACCCAATTATAGGTTGTATTGACAAAGTAGATTGTTATAGAGACCATAGAATTTTCGAAATGCTGACTGTTTGAACCTCTGCACCACCAACTTGTTTTTCAATAACCTGTTTTGATTTTAAATTGACCATAAGCATAACAATCTCATGCGTATCGAATCAATTGAAAGATAAAAACACCATATGCAAATGATGATAGGATATTGTTACATCAATATGGGAAGTCGACAATGGAGAAGCTTAAATCAACCCGTTTGTCATAAACTTGAGTCGTTAATTTGCCGTTAATGTCTATCTTTAATAAAATATCTTAAGCATGAAGCAGAAATGGGCGGCACTGTGGTGTCTATTTTCACGGGGATATATCGACTCGAGATATGAATGAAAATTATATTTGTTAACGGATAATATGTCGTCGATATACACACTCATCAAATTGTGTTACGAGTCTTCCATGCACCAAATCATTCAGTGTTGAAGAATAATCACTTGTCCTTATGAAATTGATAAACGTACATATTTTTTTTTTTTACAATATTTTATTTCTTAACTGCATTGATTATAAAATTAGAAATTCAAATAACGATATATGGCAGGATTTCGATGAGCAATTAACATGGAAATAATGAGAAGTACAAATACATCAGATTCACAATGAGGCGTAAAGTATACATTGTACTTCATTAACAAGTGTTGTATGGACAAAACATGATATGTAGTACAGTGAATGTCATAGTGATGTAAGAAAACAATTTTTGTTGAGACAGAATACATGAAATATAAATTGTTTCTAGTGGTATATTTCTTTAATATCCACGCCTTCTGATCCCGCCAAGAAATCCGCCCCTGAGGCCGCCATTCCATCTATCAAAACGTCCGCCACCGATCAGTCCGCCTCCCAGTCCATATCCTCCGTAATAATCATCTCCCCATCCTCCACGCCCGTAAGATCCGTACCACTGACCGTGGACAACATAGATCAGAACACAGGCCACCATGAGAGCGAGACAGAAGGATTTCATTGTGTTTAACCTATGTGATAAATAGAAGCGCATCAAAATAAATGAGAATTGTATTGCATTATGTACATTGTATGCTAGAATGCAATTACTTGTTATATCATTACATTTACAATACATTTACATTACATTTACATTACATTTACATTACATTTACATTTACTTTGCATCTACATTACATTTACTTTACATTTACATTACATTTACATTACCTTTACATTACCTTTACATTACATTAACATTACATTTACATTACATTTACATTTCATTACATTTACATTACTTGTTACATTATGTTACAATCACATCTTAACTGTTCATGAAACGTATAAGTTGACAACGTTTAGTATTGTTATTTAATTATCTGTTAAATTGATAGTAAATCCACGATGTTGAACATTACATTACAACCCAATATATTACATTAAGGATGACCCTAGATGCACGAGTTGGTGTATGACTTTCTTATCTTGTTTGTAATAAGTACAAGTGTAAAATTCCGAAATATTGAGGGACTTGGAGATTTCTATGATTTTCAAATTATATTAATCCTCTATGTATGTCCCTACATAACATTTTCCAACGATTTGACTTAAATTTCACAGGGTGATTTCTATCTATTTTAGTTATACAAACATATTTTAACTTTGGTTTCATTTTCAACATTACCGGGGAAAATTGTTAAAGGTGACGTTAGAAGTAGTGTTTAAATAGCCCATTTAGAACACGGTATCAATAAGCCTAATTATTCTGAATTAAATTTCAAACTAAAATATGCTTTTGATAAATAGACAAATACACAGATTACATTTACCTTGCCGATTTTTCTGAAACGAGTAATCAACACTTGGGTTACTTGATGTCTGAAGTCCATCGTATGTCCATGTTTATATAAAGCCTTTGGATATTTTCTTGTTCCGTGTTCTCGTTTCCAGATTACGCGTGTCTTTAAGAGTGGGTATCATCAGCATACGTAAATCGGTCTAACTCTCAATGGTTTGTTGCTCTTAATATCTTTATGGTCAGTTGCGTTCATTTTCTCGTGGCCTTGCAATATAAATGTCCAAACAGACATGAAATATGTCACTTTTACATGCCGTGTTACGATAGTAATGACCATTTCTACGTCACTGACCTCAAAGTAAAACAACCTGGACCTTTTGTCGGATTTCATTGACGCAAGGGGATTCCCAAACATTATAGGAATAGTGAGGCAAAATAGATCAAGCGGAAGTTGAAAACAATAAGGAAATGATGGTATAAGGTCGGCGAAAACAGATATATAAAGCAATGACTTCCCCTGTGCTGCCATGTCATACTCAGGTTTACAGATATTAGGTGAGGAGCAATTTCTATTCTCCGTACTTTGAAACATTTAAATTTCTACCCTTTCCTCTTAACTTTCTATTCTCACTACTTTAAAAATTCGATTCTATTTACCTGAAGGTTTCTATTTTCACCCGTTATGGAATATATTTACGTTTAACTTCTTATTAACTAATGAAAGTTCAGAGGACTTTTTATATCCCATGTCGATTCATCGCCATGTTTGTATTATGTTTATAATATATAAAAATATAAATACCACGTTCTTTTGAATTGTGTTAATGCTCAATATATTGTTTAAATTAAAAGCATCATGTTAGATTCATATATGACGTCATGTTCAACCATATTTCTTCTTACTTACAGTTAATCTATCAAAATGAAATCCGTCTGTCTTGCTGTCCTGGTGGCCTGTGTGCTGATCTCTGTTGTCCACGGTCAGTGGTACGGATCCTATGGGCGTGGAGGATGGGGAGACGATTATTATGGAGGATATGGACTGGGTGGTGGACTTATCGGTGGTGGACGTTTTAACAGATGGGGCGGCGGTCTCGGAGGCAGATTTCTCGGTATTGGACGCAGAGGGTACGGCCGAAGGGGATACTAATGGCGGAAGACGCACGATATACGTGTTTACAAGTGTTTTAGTGATGCCACATCTATACTAGAAATCCATACAAACTGCTTGTTTGATTTTAAAATCCCCCATCTGACCTGGTGTTAATTCTCCAAGTGATGAAGAATATCATAACACATGCAGGGGACCATGTCCATGCTCTTGTTATAAACTTTTTATTTTCACACAACATTAATTCATTAAGCTTTAGCAAACCACTTGTATTTTATAACCAATGTATTTTATGCTGTGTTGATCAATTGTTTGTTGGAATAAAAAGAACGAAATCTCCATTAAATTCCTTATTGCTTGTTACTCATTGTGATCATATAAATGCTGAAGATGTAATATAGTGCATTGTAATAAAATGTATCGATCAGTGGTCCAATTTAAAAGAATACAAAATCACGCACACCAGAAAGCAGATGAAATGCCTAAGAGGAGCAAGCACCATTTGTTGACCCTTCACACCTGCCATGAGCCTTATAGTTTAATGAGGTCAGCGGAGTAATCCGTAGTCATAATCAGTATGTAAAGAATGGGCTAATGAAACGATGTAATACACCAGAAAGCATTCAATCCGATGGTAGCTTATATTTTCCACATCCATTGTAACGATCATATAATTTTCGAAATGCAAACTTTAAAGGGTAGTGTTCAAACTCCTATAATACCGAGTTATTCGTCAGTAGCATGACTCGATTTAAGATTTTATCATACACAGAACATACTGTAGTGTATCGATTCAGTTGAGATATATAAACACCGTCTAGACGTGATTATGGAGAAGCTGAAGTCATCTCGTTTGTGATAAAGTTGTGTAGAACCCATTTAGCTATGTTCAGTACACAATATTGTGTTATCATATTGTATTGATATGTTTACGGTGTGACCGTTGAGACGAACGAAGACCTATAACATCTTAACATCAATATTTATTGGGGTTGGGACCGGTGCATTCCATATTTCCATTTAAAAAAACAAACCTATGCCCTATCTTCTACAAATACCAAATAATTTCTGTCCTATATCACATGTGTAATTAAAGAGTGTGTGTCGTATCTAAAATAAATATATATGTATGATTAAACATCATTTTACTTCATTTTAAAAACCTTTGAAGTTCTTTATAATTGTCTCTTCATTTATACATGCATCAGCTGAACGCGTGTGACTTAAGGTCATGTGTAAGAATTAATCAGAAAAATGAAACTTTATATCCTATTGTTTTGGGTGTAGTTCATTTATTAATATTACAAAACTAAAGACACTTTTCAAGTACCACAACATATATACGTCTCCTGTACTTTCACTTCGCATATTTACGTATGATGTCAAGGGTCATATGACGTCATTTGACCAGATTATACAAGACGCAAATAGATGATCATAAATCGACACGGCGCACAGCGAGTTGTACATAAACCAATAAAAACATGACATGATAGAAATGTATAAGTTTCACAGAATCGAGTATTCACTGTCCAAATTTCATCATCCGCATGCAAATAAGTTAAAAATGGCCCGGAAGATGAAATCCTACCCCTGCACTTTGTTTATTTGTGTTTTTTCTCGAGTTCAGTGTATTGTTCAAGAATATTTCAAGATTTGGACAGTGATTTCTAGATAAAGCCTTGTTCAAAGCTTTCAAATAATTTCATGGTATCACAATACATTTATTTTCCTCTTACCGCCTTCCAGTTTTATCTTCGATATTCATGTAAACACGCTATCTAATTAATATTCAAACGCAGCACTGATGTAGACTATTGATCCAAAATTAGATACTGGAAAGGGAAGTAACACAGCGGGAAAATTACAATTTATTATGTATTGTAAATATATACATGATACATATACGCAGGACAACCAATGTATTTTAACCAAGAAACATTTACCTTAGTTTTAATCTTTTAACGCTCTCTCCCTCTCTCTCTCTCTCTCTCTCTCTCTCTCTCTCTCTCTCTCTCTTGTGTATTCGCCAATCAAGGTTCCTTGGGAAAGGGGGGAGGGGCATGTACAGCAATGGGAATAAAAACCAATCATTCAGAATCACCAATACTATCAGAGTTCACACTTCTGCACTACACATATCTATAATCATATATGAAATACTGATTGCAGACAAGATTTAGATTAACAACTTGATATATACAATAAAATAACCCAACTGCTTTACACATCAGTTTCTGAAACAGCGGATAAGTGTGTTGTGTGAATACATAATGAAATTGTAATCAAATCAGTATATTAATTATAGTTTAGTAAGTACAGTATGCAAGTATAAAACACATGTGCATGTAAGATCCAGTTGTTCTGAATGTTTTATGCTAATGCAGAGAGGTTAGAATAGAATGATTATATAAATGAAAACAATTAATTGTATGAAGTGTTCAGTAAAAAAGGTATTCATGAATTGTTGACTTGATTACAGGGGCACCAATGGGACAGTGCCTGTTAAAAGTCTGGTAATAAATGTATTGTACCGGACTGTTGATCTTGTACTCCCAGTAACCAAGACAGCTATATTTAACAACTAATTTCAGAAACATTTTCAACTCTAGTTTGTATTCAAACATTGTACGTTTGTAACGACATAATAATAACGGAGCGGATCAAAGATCTGTTTACAATCAGATTGTTTAGATTCCAATCTTAAACCTCATGAATGAATGACAGTCTGATTACCCCCCCCCCCCCCTTTTTTTACCCTATCGTCGTCAGGGACCATTAGAAGGGAGCTGGTTTTAATCAGACTACACACATAGATATACATGCACTATATCTACCTTTGATCTAGGCCTAAAACGAAATAATTCCTTCAATGTGATTGTTTTAAACAAGTGTGTAATATATATATTAAAAATATTTCTTCGCTTTGGTATGAATACAATAACACACCAGTATCTATCTATCTATCTATTGAAAATTTAATCTGATGCAAAGAAGTATGCATTTAATTTCACAGAGATCGGTGCGGTGTTGAATTCTCTGCATTACCTCGAACACATCATATGTGATAGCCATTAGTACAGCAAGTGCTTATATTTCTGAGCTTTTAAAATAACATATCAAACTCAGTGCATAATTTGTAACTGACGATTCGCGGTGAAAATCATGCGCTGATCCAGGAATATAGTATCGTGTGTCAATCCTTGCATTGGGGGGGGGGGTGGGTGTCTAAACAAGGTTACAAACATGCAGTATCTACTAAATAGATGTAGATTATATACAAAAATATGACACACTACATGCATGTTTTCATGAAACACTGTTGAAGGGTGGTTGTCTATATCTGGACCCATGCTGCTCTTGCAATGAAACAGTTTAGGGAAGGAGATAACTTAATTTGATAGTTTTAAAAACGATTAAAATGTCATGGAGTTACTACTTTTCAAGTTGAGTGGGTTGGGTAGGAGTCTGGACCCATGCAGTATCTGCTCTTGCAACGAAACATACATAATGATAGGGGGGGGGGGGGGGTTGGGGTTATATATATCTTGTTCTACAATGAATATTTGTATTATATCACTGTGTATATAAAAAATCCGTGGGAATACTTAACGACTCGAGTTGAATTTCGTTTAGAAATAGTTTAAGGTGACAACTTCGAAGCTACCGGAAAACCAGAAGCGACACATATTCCTCCACTACTTCGGGAGGGGTATATTTTTTCCATTTTTAAGAAATATTCTTAAGTCATCATTGAAAATAAAGATAAGTGGCTGCAGTGTGTAAAATATCTAGTTCACCAAATGGGTGTCAATCTTTTTACTTCATATGACCCCCCCCCACACACACACTCTCAAATACTTTTTATCACTTGACCATGAAAATGTAGAACGATTAAAATTTGAAGTACTCAGTCAATGCAAAGTAATTCAAAGTGAATTTCAATTAAGTTTCAATAAAACTATTTCTAATTTTGTTTTGTGTTTAATTGAAAACATTCATAGAACACAAGATTCGATGCTTTTTGAGCAGTCATTTTCTTCATATTAAAACTTGACAGTTTACTAAAGTTCATAAGCACAAATGTAGATGACAATTCACATCACTGAAAGCAATTAGTGGATATCCTGGTTTGACCACTATGTACAGTGTAGTAACCAGCTGATGGAGGTAAATATTATCCACTGGAGTCAATATGGCTGTCATCTGTAGGTACTAAATGGAAAAAAGAAGAAAGTTGCCAGTGAAAAATATTTAAAACACAATACTGTAGGTTTAAGTGTTCAAGTTTATATGTGCATTATAACATAAAAACATTCAAATTTCATACCATACAGCAATATCAAAACATGCTTCATATGAATTTTCTTTTAATTTATCATTTTGAAGAAATTAATATTGACTAGATGTAAATAATGCCTATATTTATGTATATCCAGTGCCTGATTGGATTACTTAAAGTTTGTAAAAATTACCTTGTATGTACATTTGTGGTCACTGGTCTAGAGATGTGGAAAATTGGAAATATGCTCTTTGAAAAGTTCATATTCTTGTTGGTATCATGCACATCTGTAAATAGCATTATCTCATATTATAAATACATATGCTGCAAACATTCAATTTATTGGAGAAGGGTCTCAAATACACATAAAAAATGTGGGCAATCAGTATGCATTCAGGGTCTTTTATTTTTCTTCCATTTATTCAAACTGTAATGTAAGCGCAAATATCCCAAGTTTATTTATTTTTTTTTTTTGTATGTCACTTGATAAAATTATATGTGACTGTAAATCTAGCACACGAAAATTAATGTCGTTACACGTGCGTTTGTAGAAGATATTACCACAGGTACCTGATGCACTGATACTAGCCCCCCCCCCCCCTTTTGAAAATAATTTTTGCAGCGATAAATCTGAAATGTGTTGATTCCCTGTCGAACTCATTTCTCTTTCGACTTTTAAAAGTACTGTAATCGTTTCACACTTTTTGTAAGCTTTAGAGAGTGGCCTTGTACGGGTATAAAAAAATTGAGCACAAATTTTGTAATAAATCATAGGCTGTTATACTGCAATACTAAATTATATATACAGTTAGATGTCGTATGTACATGCCAAATATATATACACGTTTTTACATATATGCATATGAACTGTTAGTATTTAGTTTGTCATCATTATACATATCTCATCATTGTGTATGCCAACTTGCTTGGTGAATCAATAAATAAATAAAATCATACCGGTAGAAGCTTACAAAAAGCGTGAAAGGATTACATGAATCGAAAGAAGGATGAGATAGACAGGAAATCGACTTATTTCAGAGAAAGTATAGCAAGAAAAAAAATCAAAAGAGTGGGGGGGGGGGGGGTCATGTAATATCCATACTTTAGGTGCCTGTGGAGTTTACTGCCTAGATGCCCGCCTGTACTCATTTTTATATAAACAAACAACAACTGGTACCATTTGAGCATCATTTCTCTAACATATAGGCATATTTTGCGTGTGTGCACCCAATACGCTACACATCGGGTACGTTTGAGAAAATATCGCAAAAAAAAAAAAATCAAAAGAAAGAGGGGGGGGGGGAGTAGTGAGCATTTCTCAGGTGCCTGTGGAATTTACTGCCTAGATTCCCACCTGTATTCATGTAAATCATGTGTATATGAATAAAAAAAAACCAACAACTGGTACCATTTGAGCATCAGTTCTCTAGCATATATCTTGCGTGTGTGCACTTAATGCTACGTGTGACGTGTGCAGTATGTAAACAAAGAACATCAAACTATGTATATATACTACCTCTAAAGTATTGAGTCAATGTATAAAACACAGTAAATGTTGTCTACTTTCATTGTTGACAACCTTGGTTTCACGTATTCATACATCATTATTTCAATTACAAAAATTTACCTTGTTTTTTCCGATTTCAAAGTTCTACAGCTGACATCTTCTGAACGTCGTCTTTGCCATGTGCCTAGTAAGCGCATTTTAGACGCTGATTCCAACCATACGACAAACTTCACCAGGGTATTTCTCATCATAATGCCTTGTGATGTGTTGTCAAATCAGGGAAATTTGACTAATTTTAAGCGTAGAATAAAGGCAATATTCCGATATATTTTTAAATGATCCTAAAAATAGAGTTTGTGTATATGTATCCAAATATGGATTGATCAAGGCGGGGCAACTGTCATGACGTATCAGCTCATTATGATCTCATTATCATACCGAGTTCATTCGTTACCTTAAGTGTCCTGCGAAAGATCCAAAACTCCTAAAAACGTTTGTTTACTTTGTCATGTTTGTTCAGTAATTTGTCTAGTGAAGTTACAAATCTCATTATTTTTATCCATATTTGTTTTTGTTCAATTGCTGTTTTAATGTGTTACGTCTTGCTTATGTTTGCCCAACTCTCTATTTTGTATTGCTTATACTGTAGGAGTTATGGGATTGATTGCTTTACAAATATCTTGTAAGTACATAAGGCAAGAATTCAGTAAAACAGTAATTAAAAAATACTGAACAAACATGACAAAATAAACAAACGGTTTTTTTTTTTAGGAGCTTTGGATCTTTTAGCACATTAAAATAGAAATTTAACATTAAAAAAATATATAAAAATAATGAGATTCTTGCCTAATGTACTTACAAAATATTTTCATATCTTAGTATTCTCTATAAAAGGTGAAGGTAAATAACAGAAATCAAGCCCATAACTCCTATAAGCAATACAAAATAGAGAGTTGGGCAAACACTGACCACTGGATATACGAGAGGTGGGATCAGCTACCTAGGAGGAGGAAAAATCATTCCCTGTCAACTGTTCACACCAGCTGCGAGCCCCATATCTTGATCTGGTAAACGGAGTTATCCGTAGTGAAAATCAGTCTGCCAAGAACTGTCTAACAATCGTATTAAACATACCAGATAGCATTTAACCCAATTATAGGTTGTATTGACAAAGTAGATTGTTATAGAGACCATAGGATTTTCGAAATGCTGACTGTTGGAACCTCTGCACCACCAACTTGTTTGTCAATAACCTGTTTTGATTTTAAATTGACCATAAGCATAACAACCTCATGCGTATCGAATCAGTTGAAAGATAAAAACACCATATGCAAATGATGATAGGATGTTGTTACATCAATATGGGAAGTCGACAATGGAGAAGCTTAAATCAACCCGTTTGTCATAAAATTGAGTCGTTAATTTGCCGTTAATGTCTATCTTCAATAAAATATCTTAACCATGAAGCAGAAATGGGTGGCACTGTGGTGTCTATTTTCACGGGGATATATCCGACTCGAGATATGAATGAAAATTATATTTGTTAACGGATAATATGTCGTCGATATACACACTCATCAAATTGTGTTACGAGTCTTCCATGCACCAAATCATTCAGTGTTGAAGAATAATCACTTGTCCTTATGAAATTGATAAACGTACATATTTTCTTTTACAATATTTTATTTCTTAACTACATTGATTATAAAATTAGAAATTCAAATAACGATATATGGCACGATTTCGATGAACAATTGACATGGAAATAATATGAGAAATGCAAATACATCAGATTCACAATGAGGCGTAAAGTATACATTGTACTTCATTCACAATTCTTGTATGGACAAAACATGATATGTAGTACAGTCAATGTCATAGTGATGTAAGAAAACCATTTTTGTTGAGACAGAATACATGAAATATAAATTGTTCCTAGTGGTATATTTCTTTAATATCCACGCCTTCTGATCCCGCCAAGAAATCCGCCCCTGAGGCCGCTATTCCATCTATCAAAACGTCCGCCACCAATCAGTCCGCCACCCAGTCCATATCCTCCGTAATAATCATCTTCCCATCCTCCACGCCCGTAGGATCCGTACCACTGACCGTGGACAACAGATATCAGCACACAGGCCACCAGGAGAGCAAGACAGAGGGATTTCATTGTGTTTAACCTATGTGATAAATAGAAGCGCATCAAAATAAATGAGAATTGTATTGCATTACGTACATTGTATGCTACAAAGTAATTACTTGTTATATCATTACATGTTACATTACATTTACATTGCATTTACATTACATTTACATTTCATTACATTTACATTACTCAGTACATTATGTTACAATCACATCTAACTGTTCATGAAACGTATAAGTTGATAACGTTTAATATTGTTATTTAATTATCTGTTAAATTGATAGTAAATCCACGATGCTGAACATTACATAACAACCCAATATATTACATTAAGGATGACCCTAGATGCACGAGTTGGTGTATGCCTCTGCTTATCTTGTTTGTAATAAGTACAAGTATAAAATTCCGAAGTATTGAGGAACTTGGAGGTTTCTATGATTTTCAAATTATATTAATCCTCTATGTATGTCCCTACATAACATTTTCCAACGATTTCACTTAAATTTCACAGGGTGATTTCTATCTATTTTAGTTATACAAACATAATTTAACTTTGGTTTCATTAATTGTTAAAGGTGACGTTATAAGTAGTGTTTTAATAGCCCATTTACAACACGGTATCAATAGGCCTAATTATTCTGAATTAAATTTGAAACTCAAATATGTTTTTGATAAATAGACAAATACACAGATTACATTTACCTTGCTGATTTTTCTGAAACGAGTAATCAACACTTGAGTTACTTGATGTCTGAAGTCCATCGTCTGTCCATGTTTATATAAAGGCTTTGGATATTTCCTTGTTCCGTGTTCTCGTTTCCAGTTTACGCGTGTTTCTAAGAGTGGATGTGATCAACATACGTAAATCGGTCTAACTCTCAATGCTCTGGTGCTCGTAATATATTTATGGTCAGTTGCGTTCATTGTCTGGTGACCTTGCAATATAAATGTCCAAACAGACATGAAATATGTCACTTTCACATGCCGTGTTACGATCAGTAATGACCATTTCTACATCACTGACCTCAAAGTAAAACAACCTGGACCTTTTGTCGGATTTCATTGACGCAAGGGGATTCCCATACATTATAGCAATAGTGAGGCAAAATAGATCAAGCAGAAGTTGAAACAATAAGGAAATGATGGTCCAAGGTCGGCGAAAACAGATATATAAAGCAATGTCTTCCCCTGTACTGACATATCATACTCAGGTTTACAGATATCAGGTAAGGAGCAATTTCTATTCTCCGTACTTCGAAATATTTGAAATTTCTACCCTTTCCTCTTAACTTTCTATTCTCACTACTTTAAAAATTCAATTCTCTTGACCTGAAGGTTTCTATTTTCACCCGTTATGAAATATATCTAGGTTTAACTTCTTGTTTACTATTGAAAGTTCAGAGGACTTTTTATATCTCATGTCGATTCATCGTCATGTTTGTATTGTGTTTATAATATATAAAAATAAAAATACCACGTTCTTTTGAATTGTGTTAATGCTCAATATATTGTTTGAATTACAAGCATCATGTTAGATTCATATATGACGTCATGTTCAACGATATTTCTTCTTACTTACAGTTAATCTATCAAAATGAAATCCGTCTGTCTTGCTCTCCTGGTGGCCTGTGTGCTGATCTCTGTTGTCCATGGTCAGTGGTACGGATCCTATGGGCGTGGAGGATGGGGAGATGATTATTATGGAGGATATGGACTGGGTGGCGGACTTATCGGTGGTGGACAAAACAGATGGCGCGGCGGTCTCGGAGGCGGATTTCTCGGTATTGGACGTGGAGGGTACGGCCGAAGGGGATACTAATGGCGAAAGACGAACGATATACGTATTTACAAGTGTTTTAGTGATGCCACACCTATACTAGAAATCCATATAAACTGCTTGTTTGATTTTAAAATCCCCCATCTGACTTGGTGTGAATTCTCCAAGTGATTAGGAATATCATGACACATGCAGGGAACCATATCCATGCTCTTGTTGTAAAATTTTCATTTTCACAACATTAATTCATTAAGCTTTAACAAACCACTTGTATTTTATAACCAATGTATTTTATGCTGTGTTGATCAATTATTTGTTGGAATAAAAAGAACGAAATCTCCATTAAATTCCTTATTGCTTGTTACTCATTGTGATCATATAAATGATGAAGATGTAATATAGTGCATTGTAATAAAATATATCGATCAGTGGTCCACTTAAAAAGAATACAAAATCACGCCCACCACAAAGCAGATGAAATGCCTAAGAGGAGTAAGCACCATTTGTTGACCCTTCACACCTGCCATGAGCCTTATAGTTTAATAAGGTCAGCGGAGTAAACCGTAGTCATAATCAGCATGTAAAGAATGGGCTAATGCAACGATGGAATTCATCAGAAAACATTCAATCCGATGGTAGCTTATATTTTCAAAATCCATTGTAACGATCATAGAATTTTCGAAATGCAAACTTTATAGGGGAGTGTTTAAACTCCTATAACACCGAGTTATTTGTCAGTAGCATGACTCGATCTAAGACTTTATCATACACAGAACATACTCTCGTGTATCGATTCAGTTGAGATATATAAACACCGTCTAGACGTGATTATGGAGAAGCTGAAGTAATCTCGTTTGTGATAAAGTTGTGTAGAACCCATTTAACAATGTTCAGTATACAATATTGTGTTATCATATTGTATTAATATCTTTACGATGTGACCGTTGAGACGAACGAAGACCTATAACATCTTAACATCAATATTTATTGGGGTTGGGACCGGTGCTTTCCATATTTCTATTTAAAAAAACAAACATATGCCCTATCTTTTAAAATTACCAAATAATTGCTGTCTTATATCACATGTGTAATTAAAAAGTGTGTGTCGTATCTAAAATGAATATATATGTATGATTAAACATCATTTTACTTCATTTTAAAATCCTTTGGAGTCCTTTATATTTGTCTCTTCATTTATACATGCATGGACTGAAAAATTCAAAACTCCTAAAAACGATTGTTTACTTTGTCATGTTTGTTCAGTAATTTTTCTAGTGAAGTTACAAATCTCATTATTTTTATCCATATTTGTTTTTGTTTTTGTTAAATTGCTGTTTTAATGTGCTACGTCTTGCTTATGTTTGCCCAACTCTCTATTTTGTATTGCTTATATTGTAGGAGTTATGGGATTGATTGCTTTACAAATATCTTGTAAGTACATAAGGCAAGAATTCAGTAAAACAGTAATTAAAGCAATACTGAACAAACATGACAAAATAAACAAACGTTTTTAGGAGCTTTGGATCTTTTAGCACATTAAAACAGAAATTTAACATAAACAAAAAAATGTATAAAAATAATGAGATTCCTGCCTTATGTACTTACAAAATATTTTCATATCTTAGTATTCTCTATAAAAGGTGCTGTTAAATAACAGAAATCAATCCCATAACTCCTATAAGCAATACAAAATAGAGAGTTGACAAACACTGACCACTGGATATACGAGAGGTGGGATCAGCTACCTAGGAGGAGGAAAAATCATTCCCTGTCAACTGTTCACACCAGCTGCGAGCCCCATATCTTGATCTGGTAAACGGAGTTATCCGTAGTCAAAATCAGTCTGCCAAGAACTGTCTAACAATCGGTATTAAACATACCAGATAGCATTTAACCCAATTATAGGTTGTATTGACAAAGTAGATTGTTATAGAGACCATAGGATTTTCGAAATGCTGACTGTTGGAACCTCTGCACCACCAACTTGTTTGTCAATAACCTGTTTTGATTTTAAATTGACCATAAGCATAACAACCTCATGCGTATCGAATCAGTTGAAAGATAAAAACACCATATGCAAATGTTGAGAGGATATTGTTACATCAATATGAGAAGTCGACACTGGAGAAGCTTAAATCAACCCGTTTGTCATAAACTTGAGTCGTTAATTTGCCGTTAATGTCTATCTTCAATAAAATATCTTAAGCATGAAGGAGAAGTGGGCGGCACTGTGGTGTCTATTTTCACGGGGATATATCGACTCGAGATATGAATGAAAATTATATTTGTTAACGGATAATATGTCGTCGATCTACACACTCAATAAATTGTGTTACGAGTCTTCCATGCACCAAATCATTCAGTGTTGAAGAATAATCACTTGTCCTTATGAAATTGATAAACGTACATATTTTTTTTTACAATATTTTATTTCTTAACTGCATTGATTATAAAATTAGAAATTCAAATAACGATATATGGCACGATTTCGATGAACAATTAACATGGAAATAATATGAGAAATACAAATACATCAGATTCACAATGAGGCATAAAGTATACATTGTACTTCATTTACAATTGTTGTATCGACAGAACATGATATGTAGTACAGTCAATGTCATAGTGATGTAAGAACACAATTTCTGTTGAGACAGAATTCATGATATGTAAATTGTTCCTAGTGCTATATTTCTCTAATATCCACGCCTTCTGATCCCGCCAAGAAATCCGCCTCTTAAACCGCCATTCCATCTATCAAAACGTCCGCCACCGATCAGTCTGCCACCGATCAGTCCGCCACCCAGTCCATATCCTCCGTAATAATCATCTCCCCATCCTCCACGCCCGTAGGATCCGTACCACTGACCTTGGACAACAGAGATCAGCACACAGGCCACCATGAGAGCAAGACAGAAGGATTTCATTGTGTTTAACCTATGTGATAAATAAATGCACATCAACATAAATAAGAATTGCATTTCATTACGTACATTGTAGGCTGCAATAGAGTTACTTGTTATATCATTACGTGTTACATTACAGTTACATTAAATTTACATTACGTTGACATTACTTTACACTACATTACAATATATTTACATTACATAACATTACATTACATTTACATTACATTTACATTACATTTACATTACATTTACATTACATTACATTACATCTACATTTACATTACATCTACATTAGAATTACGTTACAATTACATTACATTACATTACATTACATTTACATTACATTACATTTACATTACGTGTTGCATTATGTTACAATCACCTATAACTCTTCATGAAACGTATAAGTTGATAACGTTTACAACTGTTATTTAATTATCTGTTAAATTGGTAGTAAATCCACGATGCTTATTATTACGTTGTAATCAAATATATTACATTAAGGATGACTGACAAAAAAAAAACCCCACGAATGCACGAGTTGGTGTATGGCTTTACTTATCTTGTTTGTAATAAGTACAAGTATAAAATTCCGAAATATTGAGGGATTTGGAGATTTCTATGCTGTTCGAATTATATTAATCCTCTATGTATATCCCTACATAAAATTTTTCCAACGATTTGACTTAAATTTCGCAGGGTGATTTGTATATATTTTAGTTATATAAACATAGGTTAACGTTGGTTTCATTATCAACATTACCGGGGGAAATTGTTAAAGGTGACGTTATAAGTAGTGTTTTAATGGCCCATTTAGAACAATGTATCAATAGGTCTAATTATTCTGAATTAAATTTCAAACTAAAATATGTTTTTGATAAATAGACAAATACACAGATTACATTTACCTTGCCGATTTTTCTGAAACGAGTAATCAACACTTGGGTTACTTGATGTCTGAAGTCCATCGTCTGTCCATGTTTATATAAAGCCTTTGGATATTTCCTTGTTCCGTGTTCTTGTTTCCAGATTACGCGTGTCTTTAAGGGTGGGGTGTGATCAACATACGTAAATCGGTCTAACTCTCAGTGTTTTGTTGCTCTTAATATCTTTATGGTCAGTTGCGTTCATTTTCTGGTGGCTTTGCAATATAAATGTCCAAACAGACATGAAATATGTCACTTTTACATGCCGTATTACGATCAGTAATGACCATTTCTACGTCACTGACCTCAAAGTAAAACAATGTGGACCTTTTGTCGGATTTCATTGACGCAAGGGGATTCCCAAACATTATAGCAATAGTGAGGCAAAATAGATCAAGCGGAAGTTGAAAACAATAAGGAAATGATGGTCCAAGGTCGGCGAAAACAGATATATAAAGCAATGTCTTCTCCTGTACTGCCATATCATACTCAGGTTTACAGATATCAGGTGAGGAGCAATTTCTATTCTCCGTACTTTGAAATATTTAAATTTCTACCCTTTCCTCTTAACTTTCTATTCTCAGTACTTTAAAAATTCAATTCTATTTACCTGAAGGTTTCTATTTTCACCCGTTATGGAATATATTTACGTTTAACTTCTTATTAACTATTGAAAGTTCAGAGGACTTTTTATATCCCATGTCGATTCATCACCATGTTTGTATTGTGTTTATAATATTAAACTGATACGGTACCAATTTTGATGCACCAGATGCGCATTTCGACAAATAATGTCTCTTCAGTGATGCTGAACCGAAATGTTTGAAATCCGAAATAACTAGGAAGTTTTAGATCTAAATATAGCCA
The DNA here is from genome assembly GCF_947568905.1 of Ostrea edulis. Lineage (NCBI taxonomy): Eukaryota > Metazoa > Mollusca > Bivalvia > Ostreida > Ostreidae > Ostrea > Ostrea edulis. The sequence continues at coordinate 29,828,308 of NC_079171.1, forward strand.
AAAACAGCGTGCCAAACAAGTGGAGCAAAATTCGTCCAAGGATAACAGCTATGCATGAGGGAGATAATCCTTAATTTTGAAATGAATAATGTATAAAGATATAAATACCACGTTCTTTTGAATTGTGTTAATGCTCAATATATTGTTTAAATTACAAGCATCATGTTAGATTCCTATATGACGTCATGTTTAACCATATTTCTTCTTACTTACAGTTAATCTATCAAAATGAAATCCGTCTGTCTTGCTCTCCTGGTGGCCTGTGTGCTGATCTCTGCTGTCCACGGTCAGTGGTACGGATCCTTTGGGCGTGGAGGATGGGGAGATGATTATTATGGAGGATATGGACTTGGTGGCGGACTTATCGGTGGTGGACGGTTTAACAGATGGGGCGGTGGTCTTGGAGGCGGATTTCTCGGTATTGGACGTGGAGGGTACGGCCGAAGGGGATACTAATGGTGGAAGACGCACGATATACGTGTTTACAAGTGTTTTAGTGATGCCACACATATACTAGAAATCCATATAAACTGCTTGTTTGATTTTAAAATCCCCCATCTGACCTGGTGTGAATTCTCCAAGTGATGAAGAATATCATGACACATGCAGGGGACCATATCCATGCTCTTGTTGTAAACTTTTTATTTTCACAACATTAATTCATTAAGCTTTAGCAAACCACATGTATTTTATAACCAATGTATTTTAAGTTGTGTTGATCAATTGTTTGTTGGAATAAAAAGAACGAAATCTCCATTAAATTCCTTATTGCTTGTTACTCATTGTGATCATATAAATGATGAAGATGTAATATAGTGCATTATAATAAAATATATCGATCAGTGGTCCACTTAAAAAGAATACAAAATCACGCACACCAGAAAGCAGATGAAATGCTTAAGAGGAGTAAGCACCATTTGTTGACCCTTCACACCTGCCATGAGCCTTATAGTTTGATGAGGTCAGCGGAGTAATCGGTAGTCATAATAAGTATGTAAAGAGTTGGGTAATGAAACGATGGAATACACCAGAAAGCATTCAATCCGATTGTAGCTTCTTTTTTCCACATCCATTGTAACGATCATATAATTTTCGAAATGCAAACTTTAAAGGGTAGTGTTCACACTCCTATAACACCAAGTTATTTGTCAGTAGCATGACTCGATCTAAGACTTTATCATACACAGAACATACTCTAGTGTATCGATTCAGTTGAGATATATAAACACCGTCTAGACGTGATTATGGAGAAGCTGAAGTCATCTCGTTTGTGATAAAGTTGTGTAGAACCCATTTAGCTGTGTTCAGTACACAATATTGTGTTATCATATTGTATTGATATGTTTACGGTGTGACCGTTGAGATGAACGAAGACCTATAACATCTTAACATCAATATTTATTGGGTTTGGGACCGGTACATTCCATATTTCCATTTAATAAAACAAACATATGCCCTCTCTTCTACAAACACCAAATAATTTCTGTCCTATATCACATGTGTAATTAAAACGTGTGTGTCGTATCTAAAATAAATATATATGTATGATTAAATATCATTTTACTTCATTTCAAAAACCTATGAAGTTCTTTATAATTGTCTCTCCATTTATACATGCAATCAGCTGAAAGATCCAACGCTCCTAAAAACGTTTGTTTACTTTGTCATGATTGTTTACTTTGTCATGTTTGTTCAGTAATTTTTCTAGTGAAGTTACAAATCTCATTATTTCTATCCATATTTGTTTTTGTTTTTGTTAAATTGCTGTTTTAATGTGATAAGTTTTGCTTATGTTTGCCCAACTCTCTATTTTCTATTGCTTATATTGTAGGAATTATGGGATTGATTGCTTTACAAATATCTTGTAAGTACATAAGGCAAGAATTCAGTAAAACAGTAATTAACGTAGTTCCACACTCCTGTGACGTCATAAGATTGTGCAAAGTCAATAAGTTAATGACTGGAACATAAATTTTGTTGGAGTCTTTTTCAATAGTTATTGTGAAAAATCTTTTTAGCCATAAAATATATCAAAAGTCTTAGTTATATTTGAATAGTCAATGATGCGTTTCAAAATATTGAATCCAAGGACAATAACTCTGTTTTCATTAAATTATTTATCAAGTCCATTATGCAGTAGATTTCCTATATTTTTCACAAACATTTTACCAAGGTGATAAGGAATTATTATCTGTGTCTTTTCATGAAATTACATAAAATTTTAATTCATGAGTGGTTTTGAATAGCTCAGTTGTATGGTGCCAGACTTAGGGTTTTTATGGGGGTATACATACTCTGGAAGCTATAGATTTGAAATTATTAAGGAAAGGTATGGATTTTTTCCCATAAATAACTATAACAGATGTACATCTACTAATATAAACAGAAAAAATGATATGTAAACCATGCTATAAGGAAATTGTATCCATATTTGTTTGTTTTATAACATTTTGGAGAATAAGGCTAATTCAATAATTTTGCACTTATTATACTAAAACTTGATGAACATATTGAAAATGACATGTGTTTTAGTTATTGACATGTTTCCTGATAAATAAATGCAGTTTAAAATTTTTGTTGTAGTTTTTATTTTAAAATAACAGATAACTGTTTCCAATGAATTTCATAAAAATCTACATAGGGGTACATTACTTCAGTAGTGTCTGTAATGAAAATAAATCTGGAAATCCTTAACTAATTTGCCTTTTCTCATTACTCTGAATGTTAATCTATTGATTCCAAACAAAAAATGCTACCTAAACCCCAAAAATCCAGGACTAAGGACCCACCTTAAAACAATACTGAACAAACATGACAAAATAAACAAACGTTTTTTAGGAGCTTTGGATCTTTTAGCACATTAAAACAGAAATTGAACATAAACAAAAAAAAATGCATAAAAATAATGAGATTCCTGCCTTATGTACTTACAAAATATTTTCATATCTTAGTATTCTCTATAAAAGGTGAAGGTAAATAACAGAAATCAATCCCATAACTCCTATAAGCAATACAAAACAGAGAGTTGGGCAAACACTGACCACTTGCTATACGAGAGGTGAGATCAGCTACCTAGGAGGAGGAAAAATCATTCCCTGTCAACTGTTCACACCAGCTGCGAGCCCCATATCTTGATCTGATAAACGGAGTTATCCGTAGTGAAAATCAGTCTGCCAAGAACTGTCTAACAATCGGTATTAAACATACCAGATAGCATTTAATCCAATTATAGGTTGTATTGACAAAGTAGATTGTTATAGAGACCATAGAATTTTCGAAATGCTGACTGTTGGAACCTCTGCACCACCAACTTGTTTGTCATAGCTTGTTTTGATTTTAAATTGACCATAAGCATAACAACCTCATGCGTATCGAATCAGTTGAAAGATAAAAACACCATATGCAAATGATGAGAGGATATTGTTACATCAATATGGGAAGTCGACAATGGAGAAGCTTAAATCAACCCGTTTATCACAAACTTGAGTCGTTAATTTGCCATTAATGTCTATCTTCAATAAAATATCTTAAGCATGAAGCAGAAATGGGCGGCAATGTGGTGTCTATTTTCACGGGGATATATTGACTCGAGATATGAATGAAAATTATATTTGTTAACGGATAATATGTCGTCGATATACACACTCATCAAATTGTGTTACGAGTCTTCCATGCACCAAATCATTCAGTGTTGAATAATAATCACTTGTCCTTATGAAATTGATAAACGTACATATTATTTTTACAATATTTTATTTCTTAACTCCCTTGATTATAAAATTAGAAATTCAAATAACGATATATGGCACGATTTCGATGAACAATTAACATGGAAATAATATGACAAATACAAATACATCAGATTCACAATGAGGCGTAAAGTATACATTGTACTTCATTAACAATTATTGTATGGACAAAATATGATATGTAGTACAGTCAACGTCATAGTGATGTAAGAAAACAATTTCTGTTGAGACAGAATGCATGAAATATAAATTGTTCCTAGTGGTATATTTCTTTAATATCCACGCCTTCTGATCCCGCCAAGAAATCCGCCCCTGAGGCCGCCATTCCATCTATCAAAACGTCCGCCACCGATCAGTCCGCCACCCAGTCCATATCCTCCGTAATAATCATCTCCCCATCCTCCACGCCCGTAGGATCCGTACCACTGACCGTGGACAACAGAGATCAGAACACAGACCACCAGGAGAGCGAGACAGAAAGATTTCATTGTGTTTAACCTATGTGATGAATAGAAGCGCATCGAAATAAATCAGAATTGTATTGCATTAAGTACATTGTATGCTACAAAACAATTACTTGTTATATCATTACATGTTCCATTACATGTTACATTACATGTTACATTATATGTTACATTACATTTACATTGCATTTACATTACATTTACATTTATTTTGCATCTACATTACATTTACATTTAATTACATTACTTGTTACATTATGTTATAATCACATCTAACTGTTCATGAAACGTATAAGTTGAAAACGTTTACAATTATTGTTTAATTATTTGTTAATTTGATAGTAAATCCACGATGTTGAACATTACGTTACAACCCAATATATTACATTAAGGATGACCCTAGATGCACGAGTTGGTGTATGACTTCGCTTATCTTGTTTGTAATAAGTACAAGTATAAAATTCCGAAATATTGAGGGACTTGGAGGTTTCTATGATTTTCAAATTATATTAATCCTCTATGTATATCCCTACATAACATTTTCCAACGATTTGACTTAAATTTCACAGAGTGATTTGTATCTATTTTAGTTATACAAACATGATTTAACTTTGGTTTCATTTTCAACATTACCGGGGAAATTGTTAAAGGTGACATTAGAAGTAGTGTTTTAATGGCCCATTTAGAACAATGTATCAATAGGTCTAATTATTCTGAATTAAATTTCAAACTAAAATATGTTTTTGATAAATAGACAAATACACAGATTACATTTACCTTGCCGATTTTTCTGAAACGAGTAATCAACACTTGGGTTACTTGATGTCTGAACGCCATCGTCTGTCCATGTTTATATAAAGCCTTTGGATATTTCCTTGTTCCGGGTTCTCGTTTCCAGATTACGCGTGTTTCTAAGAGTGGATGTGATCAACATACGTAAATCGGTCTAACTCTCAATGGTTTGGTGCTCGTAATATATTTATGGTCAGTTGCGTTCATTGTCTGGTGACCTTGCAATATAAATGTCCAAACAGACATGAAATATGTCACTTTTACATGCCGTGTTACGATCAGTAATGACCATTTCTACGTCACTGACCTCAAAGTAAAACAACCTGGACCTTTTTGCGGATTTCATTGACGCAAGGGGATTCCCATACATTATAGCAATAGTGAGGCAAAATAGATCAAACAGAAGTTGAAACAATAAGGAAGTGATGGTCCAAGGTCGGCGAAAACAGATATATAAAGCAATGTCTTCCCCTGTACTGCCATATCATACTCAGGTTTACAGATATCAGGTGAGGAGCAATTTCTATTCTCCGTACTTTCAAATATTTGAAATTTCTACCCTTTCCTCTTAACTTTCTATTCTCACTACTTTAAAAATTATATTCTCTTAACCTGAAGGTTTCTATTTTCACCCGTTATGAAATATATCTACGTTTAACTTCTTGTTTACTATTGAAAGTTCAGAGAACTTTTTATATCTGATGTAGATTCATCGCCATGTTTGTATTGTGTTTATAATATATAAAAATAAAAATACCACGTTCTTTTGAATTGTGTTAATGCTCAATATATTGTTGGAATTACAAGCATCATGTTAGATTCATATATGACGTCATGTTCAACCATATTTCTTCTTACTTACAGTTAATCTATCAAAATGAAATCCGTCTGTCTTGCTCTCCTGGTGGCCTGTGTGCTGATCTCTGTTGTCCACGGTCAGTGGTACGGATCCTATGGGCGTGGAGGATGGGGAGATGATTATTATGGAGGATATGGACTGGGTGGCGGATTTATCGGTGGTGGACGTTTTAACAGATGGGGCGGCGGTCTCGGAGGCGGATTTCTCGGAATTGGACGCGGAGGGTACGGCCGAAGGGGATACTAATGGCGGAAGACGCACGATATACGTGTTTACAAGTGTTTAAGTGATGCCACACATATACTAGAAATCCATATAAACTGCTTGTTTGATTTTAAAATCCCCGATCTGACTTGGTGTGAATTCTCCAAGTGATGAGGAATATCATGACACATGCAGGGAACCATATCCATGCTCTTGTTGTAAACTTTTCATTTTCACAACATTAATTCATTAAGCTTTAACAAACCACTTGTATTTTATATTCAATGTATTTTATGCTGTGTTGATCAATTGTTTGTTGGAATAAAAAGAACGAAATCTCCATTAAATTCCTTATTGCTTGTTACTCATTGTGATCATATAAATGATGAAGATGTAATATAGTGCATTGTAATAAAATATATCGATCAGTGGTCCACTTAAAAAGAATACAAAATCACGCCCACCACAAAGCAGATGAAATGCCCAAGAGGAGTAAGCACCATTTGTTGACCCTTCACACCTGCCATGAGCGTTATACTTTGATGAGGTCAGCGTAGCAATCCGTAGTCATAATCAGTATGTAAAGAGTGGGCTAATGAAACGATGGAATACACCAGAAAACATTCAATCCGATGGTAGCTTATATTTTCAAAATACATTGTAACGATCATAGAATTTTCGAAATGCAAACTTTAAAGGGTAGTGTTCACACTCCTATAATACCGAGTTATTTGTCAGTAGCATGATTCGATTTAAGACTTGATCATACACAGAAGATACTCTAGTGTATCGATTCAGTTGAGATATATAAACACCGTCTAGACGTGATTATGGAGAAGCTGAAGTCATCTCGTTCGTGATAAAGTTGTGTAGAACCCATTTAGCTGTGTTCAGTATACAATATTGTGTTATTATATTGTATTGATATGTTTACGGTGTGACCGTTGAGACGAACGAAGACCTATAACATCTTAACATCAATATTTATTGGGGTTGGGACCAGTACTTTCCATATTTCCATTTAAAAAAAACAAACCTATGCCCTATCTTCTACAAACACCAAAACATTTCTGTCCTATATAACATGTGCAATTAAAAAGTGTGTGTCGCATCTAAAATAAATATATATGTATGATTAAACATCATTTTACTTCATTTTAAAAACCTTTGAAGTTCTTTATAATTGTCACTCCATTCATACATGCATTAGCTGAAAGATCCAAAAACTCATAAAAACGATTGTTTACTTTGTCATGTTTTTTCAGTAATTTTTTAGTGAAGCTACAAATTTCATTATTTTTATCCATATTTGTTTTTGTTAAATTCCTGTTTTAATGTGTTACGTCTTGCTTATGTTTGCCCGACTCTCTATTTTGTATTGCTTATATTGTAGGAGTTTTGGGATTGATTGCTTTACAAATATCTTGTAAGTATATAAGGCAAGAATTCAGTAAAACAGTAATTAAAAAAATACTGAACAAACATGACCAAAAAAAAAAAAAAAAAAAACAAACGTTTTTTAGGAGCTTTGGATCTTTTTGCACATTGAAACAGAAATTTTACATGAACAAAAAAATGTATAAAAATAATGAGATTCTTGCCTTATGTACTTACAAAATATTTTCATATCTTAGTATTCTCTATAAAAGGTGAAGGTAAATAACAGAAATCAATCCCATAACTTCTATAAGCAATACAAAATAGAGAGTTGGGCAAACACTGACCACTGGATATATGAGAGGTGGGATCTGCTACCTAGGAGGAGGAAAAATCATTCCCTGTCAACTGTTCATACCAGCTGCGAGCCCCATATTTTGATCTGATAAACGAAGGTATCCGTAGTCAAAATCAGTCTGCCAAGAGCTGTCTAACAATCGGTATTAAACATACCAGATAGCATTTAATCCAATTATAGGTTGTATTGACAAAGTAGATTGTTATAGAGACCATAGAATTTTCGAAATGCTGACTGTTGGAACCTCTGCACCACCAATTTGTTTGTCAATAACCTGTTTTGATTTTAAATTGACCATAAGCATAACAACCTCATGGGTATCGAATCAATTGAAAGATAAAAACACCATATGCAAATGATGATAGGATATTGTTACATCAATATGAGAAGTCGACAATGGAGAAGCTTAAATCAACCCGTTTGTCATAAACTTGAGTCGTTAATTTGCCGTTAATGTCTATCTTCAATAAAATATCTTAAGAATGAAACAGAAATGGGCGGCAATGTGATGTCTATTTTCACGGGGATATATCGACTCGATATATGAATGAAAATTGTATTTGTTAACGGATAATATGTCGTCGAGATACACACTCATCAATTTGTGTTACGAGTCTTCCATGCACCAAATGATTCAGTGTCGAATAATAATCACTTGTCCTTATGAAATTGATAAACCTACCTTTTTTTTTTTTTTTACAATATTTTATTTCTTAACTGCATTGATTATAAAATTAGAAATTCAAATAACGATATATGGCACGATTTCGATGAACAATTAACATGGAAATAATATGACAAATACAAATACATCAGATTCACAATGAGGCGTAAAGTATACATTGTACTTCATTTACAATTTTTGTATCGACAGAACATGATATATAGTACAATCAATGTCATAGTGATGTAAGAAAACAATTTCTGTTGAGACAGAATTCATGATATGTAAATTGTTCCTAGTGCTATATTTCTCTAATATCCACGCCTTCTGATCCCGCCAAGAAATCCGCCCCTTAAACCGCCATTCCATCTATCAAAACGTCCGCCACCGATCAGTCCACCACCCAGTCCATATCCTCCGTAATAATCATCTCCCCATCCTCCACGACCGTAGGATCCGTACCACTGACCTTGGACAACAGAGATCAGCACACAGGCCACCAGGAAAGCAAGACAGAAGGATTTCATTGTGTTTAACCTATGTGATTAATAAATGCACATCAAAATAAATGAGAATTGCATTCCATTACGTACATTGTAGGCTACAATACAATTACTTGTTATATCATTACATGTTACATTACAGTTACATTAAATTTACATTACATTGACATTACTTTACACTACATTACAATATATTTACATTACATTACATTTACATTACATTTACATTACATTTACATTACATTTACATTACGTGTTACATTATGTTACAATCACCTATAACTCTTCATGAAACGTATAAGTTGATAACGTTTACAACTGTTATTTAATTATCTGTTAAATTGGTAGTAAATCCACGATGCTTATTATTACGTTGTAATCAAATATATTACATTAAGGATGACTGACAAAAAAAAACCCCACGAATGCACGAGTTGGTGTATGGCTTTACTTATCTTGTTTGTAATAAGTACAAGTATAAAATTCCGAAATATTGAGGGATTTGGAGATTTCTATGCGGTTCGAATTATATTAATCCTCTATGTATATCCCTACATAAAATTTTTCCAACGATTTGACTTAAATTTCGCAGGGTGATTTGTATATATTTTAATTATATAAACATAAGTTAACGTTGGTTTCATTATCAACATTACCGGGGAAAATTGTTAAAGGTGACGTTAGAAGTAGTGTTTTAATAGCCCATTTAGAACACGGTATTAATAAGCCTAATTATTCTGAATTAAATTTCAAATTAAAATATGTTTTTGATAAATAGACAAATACACAGATTACATTTACCTTGCCGATTTTTCTGAAACGAGTAATCAACACTTGGGTTACTTGATGTCTGAAGTCCATCGTCTGTCCATGTTTATATAAAGCCTTTGGATATTTCCTTGTTCCGTGTTCTTGTTTCCAGATTACGCGTGTCTTTAAGGGTGGGGTGTGATCAACATACGTAAATCGGTCTAACTCTCAGTGTTTTGTTGCTCTTAATATCTTTATGGTCAGTTGCGTTCATTTTCTGGTGGCCTTGCAATATAAATGTCCAAACAGACATGAAATATGTCACTTTTACATGCCGTGTTACGATCAGTAATGACCATTTCTACGTCACTGACCTCAAAGTAAAACAATCTGGACCTTTTGTCGGATTTCATTGACGCAAGGGGATTCCCATACATTATAGCAATAGTGAGGCAAAATAGATCAAGCGGAAGTTGAAAACAATAAGGAAATGATGGTCCAAGGTCGGCGAAAACAGATATATAAAGCAATGTCTTCTCCTGTACTGCCATATCATACTCAGGTTTACAGATATCAGGTGAGGAGCAATTTCTATTCTCCGTACTTTGAAATATTTAAATTTCTACCCTTTCCTCTTAACTTTCTATTCTCACTACTTTAAAAATTCAATTCTATTTACCTGAAGGTTTCTATTTTTACCCGTTATGGAATATATTTACGTTTAACTTCTTATTAACTATTGAAAGTTGAGAGGACTTTTTCTATCCCATGTCGATTCATCACCATGTTTGTATTGTGTTTATAATGTTAAACTTATACGGTACCAATTTTGATGCACAAGATGCGCATTTCGACAAATAATGTCTCCTCAGTGATGCTGAACCGAAATGTTTGAAATCCGAAAAAACTAGGAAGTTTTAGATCTAAATATAGCCAAAAACAGCGTACCAAACAAGTGGAGCCAAATTCGTCGAAGGATAACAGCTATACATGAGGGAGATAATCCTTAATTTTGAAATGAATAATGTATAAAGATATAAATACCACGTCCTTTTGAATTGTGTTAATGCTCAATATATTGTTTAAATTACAAGCATCATGTTAGATTCCTATATGACGTCATGTTTAACCATATTTCTTCTTACTTACAGTTAATCTATCAAAATGAAATCCGTCTGTCTTGCTCTCCTGGTGGCCTGTGTGCTGATCTCTGTTGTCCACGGTCAGTGGTACGGATCCTTTGGGCGTGGAGGATGGGGAGATGATTATTATGGAGGATATGGACTTGGTGGCGGACTTATCGGTGGTGGACGGTTTAACAGATGGGGCGGTGGTCTTGGAGGCGGATTTCTCGGTATTGGACGTGGAGGGTACGGCCGAAGGGGATACTAATGGTGGAAGACGCACGATATAGGTGTTTACAAGAGTTTTAGTGATGCCACACATATACTAGAAATCCATACAAACTGCTTGTTTGATCTTAAAATCCCCCATCTGACCTGGTGTGAATTCTCCAAGTGATGAAGTATATCATAACACATGCAGGGGACCATATCCATGCTCTTGTTATAAACTTTTTTATTTTCACAACATTAATTCATTAAGCTTTAGCAAACCACTTGTATTTTATAACCAATGTATTTTAAGTTGTGTTGATCAATTGTTTGTTGGAATAAAAGAACGAAATCTCCATTAAATTCCTTATTGCTTGTTACTCATTGTGATCATATAAATGATGATGTAATATAGTGCATTATAATAAAATATATCGATCAGTGGTCCACTTAAAAAGAATACAAAATCATGCACACCAGAAAGCAGATGAAATGCCCAAGAGGAGTAAGCACCATTTGTTGACCCTTCACAATTGCCATGAGCCTTATAGTTTGATGAGGTCAGCGGAGTAATCGGTAGTCATAATAAGTATGTAAAGAGTTGGGTAATGAAACGATGGAATACACCAGAAAACATTCAATCCGATGGTAGCTTCTTTTTTCCACATCCATTGTAACGATCATATAATTTTCGAAATGCAAACTTTAAAGGGTAGTCTTTAAACTCCTATAACACCGAGTTATTTGTCAGTAGCATGACTCGATCTAAGACTTTATCATACACAGAACATACTCTAGTGTATCGATTCAGTTGAGATATATAAACACCGTCTAGACGTGATTATGGAGAAGCTGAAGTCATCTCGTTTGTGATAAAGTTGTGTAGAACCCATTTAGCTGTGTTCAGTATACAATATTGTGTTATCATATTGTATTGATATGTTTACGGTGTGACCGTTGAGACGAACGAAGACCTATAACATCTTAACATCAATATTTATTGGGTTTGGGACCGGTGCATTCCATATTTCCATTTAAAAAAATAAACATATACTCTCTCTTCTACAAATACCAAATAATTTCTGTCCTATATCACATGTGTAATTAAAACGTGTGTGTCGTATCTAAAATATATATATATATATGTATGATTAAACATCATTTTACTTCATTTTAAAAACCTTTGAAGTTCTTTATAATTGTCTCTCCATTTATACATGCAATCAGCTGAAAGATCCAAAGCTCCTAAAAACGTTTGTTTACTTTGTCATGTTTGTTTACTTTGTCATGTTTGTTCAGTAATTTTTCTAGTGAAGTTACAAATCTCATTATTTCTATCCATATTTGCTTTTGTTTTTGTTAAATTGCTGTTTTAATGTGATAAGTTTTGCTTATGTTTGCCCAACTCTCTATTTTGTATTGCTTATATTGTAGGAGTTATGGGATTGATTGCTTTACAAATATCTTGTAAGTACATAAGGCAAGAATTCAGTAAAACAGTAATTAACGTAGTTCCACACTCCTGTGACGTTATAAGATTGTGCAAAGTCAATAAGTTAATGACTGGAACATAAATTTTGTTGGAGTCTTTTTCAATAGTTATTGTAAAAAATCTTTTTAGCCATAAAATATATCAAAAGTCTTAGTTATATTTGAATAGTCAATGATGCGTTTCAAAATATCGAATCCAAGGACAATAACTCTGTTTTCATTAAATTATTTATCAAGTCCATTATGCAATAGATTTCCTATATTTTTCACAAACATTTTACCAAGGTGATAAGGAATTATTATCTGTGTCTTTTCATGAAATTACATAAAATTATAATTCATGAGTGGTTTTGAATAGCTCAGTGGTATGGTGCCAGACTTAGGGTTTTTATGGGGGTATACATACTCTGGAAGCTATAGATTTGAAATTATTAAGGAAAGGTATGGATTTTTTTTCATAAATAACTATAACAGATGTACATCTACTAATATAAATAGAAAAAATGATATGTAAACCATGCTATAAGGAAATTGTATCCATATTTGTTTGTTTTATAACATTTTGGAGAATAAGGCTAATTCAATAATTTTGCACTTATTATACTAAAACTTGATGAACATATTGATCATGACATGTGTTTTAGTTATTGACATGCTTCCTGATAAATAAATGCAGTTTAAAATTTTTGTTGTAGTTTTTATTTTAAAATAACAACAGATAACTGTTTCCAATGAATTTCATAAAAATCTACATAGGGGTACATTACTTCAGTAGTGTCTGTAATGAAAATAAATCTGGAAATCCTTAACTAATTTGCCTGTTCTCATTACTCTGAATGTTAATCTATTGATTCCAAACAAAAAAAATGCTACCTAAACCCCAAAAATCCAGGACTAAGGACCCACCTTAAAACAATACTGAACAAACATGACAAAATAAACAAACGTTTTTTAGGAGCTTTGGATCTTTTAGCACATTAAAACAGAAATTAAAATAAACAAAAAAAAAAAACGCATAAAAATAATGAGATTCTTGCCTTATGTACTTACAAAATATTTTCATAGCTTAGTATTCTCTATAAAAGGTGAAGGTAAATAACAGAAATCAATCCCATAACTCCTATAAGCAATACAAAATAGAGAGTTGGGCAAACACTGACCACTTGCTATACGAGAGGTGGGATCAGCTACCTAGGAGGAGGAAAAATCATTCCCTGTCAACTGTTCACACCAGCTGCGAGCCCCATATCTTGATCTGATAAACGGAGTTATCCGTAGTGAAAATCAGTCTGCCAAGAACTGTCTAACAATCGGTATTAAACATACCAGATAACATTTAATCCAATTATAGGTTGTATTGACAAAGTAGATTGTTATAGAGACCATAGAATTTTCGAAATGCTGACTGTTGGAACCTCTGCACCACCAACTTGTTTGTCAATAACCTGTTTTGATTTTAAATTGACCATAAGCATAACAACCTCATGCGTATCGAATCAGTTGAAAGATAAAAACACCATATGCAAATGATGATAGGATATTGTTACATCAATATGGGATGTCGACAATGGAGAAGCTTAAATCAACCCGTTTGTCATAAAATTGAGTCGTTAATTTGACGTTAATGTCTATCTTCAATAAAATATCTTAAGCATGAAGCAGAAATGAGCGGCACTGTGGTGTCTATTTTCACGGAGATATATCGACTCGAGATATGAATGAAAATTATATTTGTTAACGGATAATATGTCGTCGATATACACACTCATCAAATTGTGTTACGAGTCTTCCATTCACCAAATGATTCAGTGTTGAAGAATAATCACTTGTCCTTATGAAATTGATAAACGTATATATTTTTTTTTACAATATTTTATTTCTTAACTGCATTGATTATAAAATTAGAAATTTAAATAACGATATATGGCACGATTTCGATGAACAATTAACATGGAAATAATATGAGAAATACAAATACATCAGATTCACAATGAGGCGTAAAGTATACATTGTACTTCATTTACAATTGTTGTATCGACAGAACATGATATGTAGTACAGTCAATGTCATAGTGATGTAAGAAAACAATTTCTGTTGAGACAGAATTCATGATATATAAATTGTTCCTAGTGCTATATTTCTCTAATATCCACGCCTTCTGATCCCGCCAAGAAATCCGCCCCTTAAACCGCCATTCCATCTATCAAAACGTCCGCCACCGATCAGTCCGCCACCCAGTCCATATCCTCCGTAATAATCATCTCCCCATCCTCCACGCCCGTAGGATCCGTACCACTGACCGTGGACAACAGAGATCAGCACACAGGCCACCAGGAGAGCAAGACAGAAGGATTTCATTGTGTTTAACCTATGTGATAAATAAATGCACATCAAAATAAATAAGAATTGCATTTCATTACGTACCTTGTAGGCTATAATACAATTACTTGTTATATCATTACGTGTTACGTGTTTGCCCAACTATCTAATTTGTATTGCTTGTAGGAGTTATGAGATTGATCACTGTTCGTTATCTTCACCTTGCATTACAGTTACATTAAATTTACATTACATTGACATTACTTTACACTACATTACAATATATTTACATTACATTACATTTACATTATATTTACATTACATTTACATTACATTTACATTACATTTACATTACATTTACATTACATTTACATTACATTTACATTACATTTACATTACGTGTTGCATTATGTTACAATCGACTCTAACTTTTCATGAAACGTATAAGTTGATAACGTTTACAACTGTTATTTAATTATCTGTTAAATTGGTAGTAAATCCACGATGCTTAACTTTACGTTGTAATCAAATATATTACATTAAGGATGACTGACAAAAAAAAACTCGAATGCACGAGTTGGTGTATAGCTTTGCTTATCTTGTTTGTAATAAGTACAAGTATAAAATTCCGAAATATTGAGGGACTTGGAGATTTCTATGCGGTTCGAATTATATTAATCCTCTATGTATATCCCTACATAATATTTTTCCAACGATTTGACTTAGATTTCACAGAGTGATTTGTATATATTTTAGTTATGTAAACATAAATTAACTTTGGTTTCATTTTCAACATTACCGGGGGAAATTGTTAAAGGTGACGTTATAAGTAGTGTTTTAATGGCCCATTTAGAACACGGTATCAATAGGTCTAATTATTCTGAATTAAATTTCAAACTAAAATATGTTTTTGATAAATAGACAAATACACAGATTACATTTACCTTGCCGATTTTTCTGAAACGAGTAATCAACACTTGGGTTACTTGATGTGTGAAGTCTATCGTCTGTCCATGTTTATATAAAGCCTTTGGATATTTCCTTGTTCTTTGTTCTCGTTTCCAGATTACGCGTGTTTCTAAGAGTGGGGGTGATCAGCATACGTAAATCGGTCTAACTCTCAATGGTTTGGTGCTCGTAATATCTTTATGGTCAGTTGCGTTCATTGTCTGGTGACATTGCAATATAAATGTCCAAACAGATATGAAATATGTCACTTTTGCTTGCCGTGTTAAGATCAGTAATGACCATTTCTCTGTCACTGACCTCAAGATAAAACAACGTGGACCTTTTCTCAGATTTCATTGACGCAAGGGGATTCCCATACATTATAGCAATAGTGAGACAAAATAGATCAAGCGGAAGTTGAAAACAATAAGGAAATGATGGTATAAGGGCGGCGAAAACACATATATAAAGCAATGTCTTCCCCTGTACTGCCATATCATACTCAGGTTTACAGATATCAGGTGAGGAGGAATTTCCATTCTCCGTAGTTTAAAACATTTAAATTTCTACCTTTTCCTCTTAACTGTCTATTCTCACTACTTTAAAAATTCTATTCTATTTACCTGATAGTTGTTTTCTTTTCACCCACTATCAAATACATGTATATCTTAATGTAACTTATCGTTTACTAGTGAAAGTTCAGAGGACTTTTTATATCTCATGTCGATTCATCGCCATGTTTGTATAGTGTTTATAATACATAAAAAAATATACCACTTTTTTTGATTTCTGCAAATGTCAATATTTTGTGTGAACTACGAGTTTCATGTTAGATTGTTGTTAGATTGTTGTATGACGTCATGTTCAACCATATTTCTTCTTACTTTCAGTTAATCTATAAAAATGAAATCCGTCTGTCTCGCTCTCCTGGTGGCCTGTGTGCTGATCTCTGTTGTCCACGGTCAGTGGTACGGGTCCTACGGGCGTGGGGGATGGGGAGATGATTATTATGGAGGATATGGACTGGGTGGACTGGGTGGCGGACTTCTCGGTGGCGGACGTTTTAACAGATGGGGCGGCGGTCTCGGAGGCGGATTTCTCGGTATTGGACGCGGAGGGTACGGTCGAAGGGGATACTAATGACGTATGACACACAATAGACATGTTTACAAGTGATTTAGTGATGTCACACCTTTACTGGAAATCCATACAAACTGCTTTTTTGAGTTTAAAATCCCGCCATCTGACCTGGTGTGAATTCTTCAAGTGATGAAGAATACCATGACACATGCAGGGAACCATATTGATGCTCTTGTTGTAGACTTTTCATTTTCACAACATAAATTCATTAAGCTTGAACACCCTACTTTTATCTTATAACCAATGTATTTTATGCTGTGTTGATCAATTGCTTGTTGGAATAAAAAGAAGGAAAGCTCCATTAAACTCTTTATTGCTTTTAAATTATTGTTATCATATTTCGACTGAGCATCACTGAAGAGACATTATTTGTCGAAATGCGCATCTGGTGCATCAAAAAGGGTACCGTATAAGTTTTACATTATGACTCCAGGGTCAAGGCCTCTGCTGGTGGATTGTTGGTCCCCGAGGATATCTACAGCCCAGTAGCTAAGTACTTTGTTACTAGCTTGAAACTAGGGATGTCTATTTAATCGGTTATAAAATTAAGGTGTTTTTTTTTTCAAAATTAAGGATTATCTCCCTCAAGCATAACTCTTGTCCTTAGACGTATTTGACTTCCAATTTTTGACACACTGTTTTCCCTATAATAGCTCTAAAACGCCATTGCTAATTCGGATTTCAAACATTTTGGTTGAGCATCATTGAAGAGACATTATTTCTCGAATTGCGCATCTGGTGCATCAAAATTGGTACCGTATAAGTTTTACATAAATGATTAACATATAATATAAAACATTGCAACCAAAAGTTCAATATAACGAAGAGTGGTCCAAAATAAAAAGAATACAAAAACATGTACATCAGAAGAAAGATAAAATGCATAAGAGGAATAAGCATCATTTGTTGACCCTTCACATCTGCCATAAGCCTCTTAGCTTGATGAGGTCAGCGGAGTAATCCGTAATCATAATCAGTATGTAAAGAGTGCGTTAATGAAACGATGGAATACACCAAGAAGCAATCAATTCAATGGAAGCTTATATTTTCCCAAACTCATTATAAAGTCTAATTTTAATCGAGACTTTTGAAACTCCTTTATTATAAAGTTATTTGTCAGTAGCATGTCTTAATTTAAGAATGTATCATGCACATATGGAGAAGCGGAAGTCATCTCTTTTGTCACAACGTTATATAAAACCCATTTACTTCGTTCATTATACAATGAAAGTTGAAGATAACGAATCATGATCAATCTCATAATTCCTATAAGCAATACATAATAGTGAGTTGAGCAAATATGGACCCCTGGACACACCAGAGGTGGGATGAGAAGCTTTTGAGGAGTACGCCTACCATATCGACCGATCGAACCGCCGTAAACCCTATATCTTGGTCAGGTAAACGGAGTTATTCGTAGTTAAAATCAGTGTGCCATGAACGGCCTAACTATCGGTTTATCAATTGCCATTCCAAACTTACTACTAAATGGAAGGTTTGATACTTTACAATAGAAGCATGTATAAACCATGTGTGATCTTTACTTCTTATTTCGTCACTCAAACTGATCTAATATCAGACCTAATTCAATCAATTTCTCTGCGATTTTTATACTTTATGCTACGACAGTAGATATCTGAAAAATTAGTCTATCATGCATGTCAGCTTTACACAATGAGATTGCGATATTATTCAATGGAGTTCAGTCAGATTTCACCGATAACATTGCCTCCTTGTCGAATGTATCATTGATATAGTTGTTCTTTATTGTTTGTTATGGGACAAGGCTTTCAAAAAGCCACCATACCTCTATTTTCATTCTTTATTGTTTTTTTTAGAAACATCCTTTATCTCGATAAGCGGTAAAGAACACAACGATCTTAATCATGTCATTGACATAATTGTTCAATAATTATCCTTCTCAGAAAAGTGTAATTAGAAAATACTACTATTTCTCACGGTATACAGTTCAAATGATACGTAAAGCTGTTTAGGGCTAGTTCAATAATTATCCTACTCAGGAATGCATAATTAGAAGTAATAATATTTGCCATGGTGTGTATATCAAACGATAAGTTGTTAGGTTTAGTTTAGTTTTCATTTCGAAGAAATAGTTATCGATGTATAGGTAAAAACCGTCTTGTTGAAAATACCAGCAAAGAATCTTATAAAAGCATGTAAGGAACGCAAATCAATTTGCGTAGTATACAGAGTTTCATAAATAATCTGTAATGCAGCGTAGAAACATACTAAATGTAATTACATATTGAACATATCTACATCACGATACACAATACTAGATCCTAGATACTATATTGGGGTTTCGGAGCTCTAGTTGAAAGAAGTCTAAAAGAGCAAATATAGCTTGGGTACGTAACCCAGAGGATGAATATGTATGTACCTCATACAATGCAAATTAGATAAGACGTGAAGCAAACCCATGGATGTTAAGAACATATCAGTACTTTCAATGAGCATGCTTATTATCATTATGCTCAGCGTTGGCCGGTTTTAACATTGAATGTGCACTTACGTGAATATAACCTTTGCTTCAAATATTAAACTATCTTTCTATCACTTTTAAATTTGCATTGCTTACCGTTTAGTTATGAACATTCTAAAATAACAACAGCCACCATATGTCCGTATGATGACTCGCCTGACATAATTGTTCATCTCTTGAGATTGAAAAAATCTCTATAGTATGTTTCTTATTCAATAGGGATATACATTTACAGTAGGCACGAGTAGGTATTGCATAACACTAGTGAAGTACAAGCTATAGGAACTCTTTTAAATGTAAGGAAACTTCAAAAGAGGCATTGATGAAATTTTATTTCAACAAATTTATGGCAAAATATTATATTACATAGCAACATATCTTGGAATTGCGATAATGATCCATACAAAATCCTTTCATTCAAAGTTACAAATATCTTGTAGTTTGTATCTTCATTTTTACACAAATGTCAAAATATGAAAGATCCAGACTTCACATGTACACATCAAAAAGCTATCCCAGAACACGATTCTCTATTAGGGATTTCCGGTAAAATCACAGAAGTATATGCTTCATGGCACACGGGTTAATAAATACGTCTAGTAATACTAGTAGGTTCTTCGTCTGAGGCCTCCACGTCCAATACCGAGAAGGCCGCCCCCGAAACCGCCACTCCATCTATCAAATCGTCCGCCTCCTATCAATCCATCCCTATAGTATCCGCCTCCCAGTCCATATCCTCCATAATAGTCATCTCCCCATCCTCCACGCCCGTAGGATCCGTGCCACTGACAATGGACAACAGAGATCAGCACACAGGCCACCAGGAGAGCGAGACAGACAGATTTCATGATGGATCTCTTTGTACCTAAAGATGAAAATTATCGATGTCACCTTGTGTGAAGATTGTTGATTGTAACACGCATTGAATGAAGAAAACGATGCCATTGTGAAATATATGTAGCACATGAGTTTCAAATTGGAAAGGTGTACTTGTTGATATTTTGCAAAAGAAAAAGCAAACAAACACAATGAGTTAACGGATGCCTTTTTGTGTCCCTGTAACATAGAATTTCACGAAGAAGTACTTAATGAAATAGGAATAAAATGGTCATTTAAATATGTTAATCATCTTCATAAAATGTCTCTGGATATATTTCCCTAGTTAAGATAGAAAATTCCAAGGGTATTACAATTGCTTTTCGAAATACAATGAACACAAAATAAAATGGGCTGATGGCTATTGAATTTCGTTGATAATAATGATTACATTTGGAAAGTTGTCTTTGTTCTTTCATTGTTACTATATCATGACGAAAACTTACCTGATTGTCTAAAGATTTCTGATGTGAATACTGCAGATCGAGTTGTGAAGAGTATAGAGTAGATGTGAATTCACATGTCAATATATACCCTGATAGAAATCACCGTCCTGACGTTTTGTCTTTTCAAGTGACGCACTTTCGTGTGATTTAAAGGATGCCCGTCAAAACGCCTTTCTAAATTTAGACAATGAAAACGCGAAGGTAAGGAACAGTGACCAATGTAATAAATTCCATAAACATGTGAGTACGTTCTAATAAGTCGACCAATGTGTATCGCAGTCATGCACTCGATCGCGTCATAACGTAAACAATGACCAGTGTCACCGCCAAGTGGACAATAAAATATGTACTTTCGCTATTTATGTTAATGTTGTTGCTT
Organism: Ostrea edulis; assembly: GCF_947568905.1. NCBI lineage: Eukaryota > Metazoa > Mollusca > Bivalvia > Ostreida > Ostreidae > Ostrea > Ostrea edulis. The sequence goes on from NC_079171.1 coordinate 29,849,464, forward strand.
GAGTTTTTCTATGCTTACATATAGCTGGCAGGTACCATTATGTAGATTACGTTGTTTCACTTGCAGGAACATAATTCACATATAATCCCTTCGAGTTTTTTAACAGTGGATTAACGATTACGAGGATTTAAATTTACGTTGTTTGGATTCCCATATATCACTCGCGTTGGTATGCGAAAATAGACATCTCTTATTTTACAAATATATTTACTGTAATGATGTAAGAAATTTTGAAAAAAAAAGAATAAAGTAAAATCTATATCCCATTGCAAGTAAATCTGATTTTCAATATCTCCAGGAAAAAATAACAATTTCTATCAATTCTGCAACCTAAATTTGGCAACAATTCATGCATAGCTCTTTTCGCAGTCATTTAAGGTATCATACATAAAAAAGTAAATGTAAAGAAGGACACCTTGACCTACATAGTGGACGTACAATTGTTATTGCCCAGTTGTCGTGAAACTTGTCATTGCTGACGTCAGGAAGTAAGCAGGTTCATGTTAGGGAGAACACATCACGACACATGGCCTATGTATTATCCTATATTAGGAATATATTTGGTTGGTCATCTTCTGAATAACGTAAAAGTGCGTCACGGGAAAAGATGAAACGTCAGAGAGGTGATTGCTATCAGGTTATATATTGACATATGAATTCACAACTACTCTATATCATTCACAACACGATCTGTAGTAATCAGATCAGAAGATAAAAAAAAAATCAGGTAAGCTTAATATATGTTATACATGTAGTGATAATGAAATATTCACGAAAATTGTCGGAACGTTTAGCCAATTTATGCATTATGTATTATGTAGTATTATATTCTAAATGAAACAGTAAATTTCAACATTATCACTGATTTCTATATATTACCTGTGCTACTTTAATCCTGCATTCAGAGAAGGGAATCTTGTATTTTCATTTTTTATTGCGTCTAGATACCAAAAAAAAAAAAATATAATGAAGTTCATCTGTCTCGCTCTCCTGATGGCCTGTCTGCTGATCTCTGTTGTCCACGGTCAGCGATACGGATCCTACGGGCGTGGAGGATGGGGAGGTGACTACTACGGAGGATATGGACTGGGTGGCGGATATTACGGGGGCGGATTGATCGGTGGAGGACGTTTCAACAGATGGGGTGGCGGTCTTGGAGGCGGATTTCTCGGTATTGGACGTGGGGGTCTCAGGCGACGATCGTATTACTAAGCGTATTTCGTCACTTTAGTTGTGTCATTAAACAACATATGTTAATGTGATATTTTATGGAAATCCTGAATAGGAAGATATGTTTTTGGATATGTCTGACGTTTCATTATGATGAATCAAGAAACATTTGTAATGGAATGCGTGAGTTCGATATGGTGTTGTAAAATATGAGATGTGTGTAATTCTTAGTTAGGGGAATTATGATAACGCTTAATGATTGTATTGATGTACGTGAAGTTGTGATGCACTATGCTTTATGTTTTTATGTATCATTTCGTTATAAATTTGTTGAAATAAAAATTATTAGAAACCAACTGCCTACATACATTGGATATCTGAAACATTAAAAGGTCAACCTTCTACTTACTATTCCCCGTAACTTCACCTTAGGATGGATATTCCCATGACGTTTGATAGTGATGAAGCCAACATTATGTTTTCTTGAAAGTATTTGTTCTATGAGATTGACCACTGTTCGTCAACTTCCCCGTTCTACAAGAGGATGCAAAACATGATATATATTTGTATTTCTTAGTTAAGGAATTTACTGTTACATATGACTGTATTAATTTACATAAAGTTGTGATATATTACGCATTATTTCGTCATGCATTTTTTGAAATAAAAATACTTAAATATCAACGCTGTATCTGTCTATAAAACTCAAATATTAGAATGGGAAAGTTCTGTTTACGGTTCACCGGAAATCCGCCGTAGGATCAACACATTTAATGTCAACAGAATGTAAAGAAATGAGGTACACGGCATAAAAATGAAATGCAAGCAGTATTAGCTGATAGAAAGATTGAGATTGGGAGTAGATGAAATGCATTTATTTAATTTACATAATTAAAAGAAACTTCCTACAAATATTCTACATCATGTTATTAGTTTTGTCGAGAAGCCCATATTTTCGATATCTCATGAATCTTAAGAAAAGAATCAAATGCAAAATCTACATCTGTAAAGGCAATTTACTTCTTCAAACATCAATACCTTGCAAATACGTTTAGTTAAAGTATATATCTGCAACATAAATTTCTCTTCGAAACTTACTACATGCTTTTGTCTTATATATACTGTCGTGTAGCTTGTGTCTGATAAGTAAGAACAGGTGAAAGACGTTAACTTTGTCACGTAAATATCGACAAAATATGGAGTATTTTGAATATATACAATTCGATATAACTGTAAAACACTGACAATGTGTCGACATTATGAAGATGTCTTGATTGCATTCATTTCGACAAGTTTGTTCAACAGAAAAAATGTTTCATTGAGCATTTTTTCTTTGTTGAACACTGCAATAAAACTGTAACAGTGTAGGTATTTTAATAGACCGACTGGAAGTTTATAAACTAATGCACACCATAAGTGCTGCTAGATACCTTTGTTAAGAAAACATCCATGGTTTCGTGATTAGATGTGCACTGAAAGGTGTATGATTATCGCAACATTTTGGATAATTTTGGGGATTTTATCTCCATTTATTGCCAGTTAGATAAATGTTAGAAGGCTGGGATAGTGTTCTATTTTTTCATGTTTGATTAAGAAATATTCCCGATCTATTCATAACAATAATACAATGAGACTATACCGAAGTGCATATTTATCATGTTGTTGTGATACAAAATGTTCCCATGTAAGCATCCAGAATCGTTTTTTGTATTGAAAGGCTTCAACCTACAAGCATAAATGAAATACAATCTGCCTTACAATACCCGCCCAATTTGAGAATTTTTGGCATACTGTACAAATGATTACAAAATTGTTTTGTTGTTTTGCAAAAAATATTATTTGGTATTTCCGGGTTAAGATGTTAGGTTTATAATTAGGTTTTCAATAGGTATACATGTATAGCAACATTATATTTAACATTTAAAAGCCATGTTATAGACCATGAAGCCTACTACTGCGCCATATGCTAGGAATGATGCGAAACGATTCTTGCACGGAACGGTGAACGGTTTGCACGAAACTTGAACGATCTGCACGGAACGGTGAACGATTGTCACGGAACGCGTTGCACGAAATGCTCACCACTTTATAGGCTTGGCTTGCACTTTTTGTGAACGGTCTGCACGATACGATAGACATGACCTGCACACTTTGATTTTTCGGTATAATTTGGATAATCCTGGGGTTCGTTTAAATAAGGAATGTAATGTCGGTATTCTAGATATGAACCATACTGTTTAGAAAAAATGAATTTTAACGGATTTAGAATGGATCACTTATCATAAGTGATCCATTCTAAAATCCGTTAAATTTCATTCTTACTTATTAGATCAATATATTTTGAACACGTTGGAATTGGAAACAAATTATTTTGTTTTAATTTCAGAAATATTTCATTCATCGATATGCATAAACACAGAAGATATGTCATCCAAGCGGGGACAGTGTCAAAAGTAGTTCGGACCGGAAGTGCTTTATCTAACGGACGTGTGATAAAGCTAATGCTTTATCTCGCTTTCAATATTTACAACACGTATGAGATAAAAAGACATATCAAATATTATACTGCTGTTGCATAATTTGTGTCTGATTAATATGAAAGTAAACTAATGTTGTCATAAATATAGATCGATTGACTGTGTCAAAGGTAAATACTTATTTAAAGTGTGCCATTAAGGGTGAAGATAATGAACAGTGATCAATCTCATGAATCCCAAAAGCAATACAAAATAGATTGTTGGGCAAACAGGAACCCCATGACACACCAGAGGTGGGATCAGGTGCCGAGGAGGGTAAGCATCCCCTGTCGACCAGTCACATACACCAAAAGCTCTATATCTTGATATAAAATATTGATATATTGTATTACATTTGTAATTTTATATTTACTTGAAAAACATTGCTTAAAACATTTCATTCAATATTGAATATTGCTCGAGAATGTTTCACTCATATGGAGACGTTACCGTTGCCGGTGGAGGGCTATAGAATTTAGGCTTATGCTCGGTGCTTACGGCATTTGAGCAGTGATTGATCTTTATCGTGCCACACCTGCTGTAACACGGGACTTCTGTTTATGCGGTCTCATCCGAAGGACCTCCCCATTTAGTCATCTCATCCGACAAGGAAGGGGTACTGAGGATCTATTCTAACGCGGATCCCCACGGGATCTTAAAACATTTCAAGTAAACAGTCATTTATTTGACTATATTCACATGTCCTCATATTATACCGATGACATTTAAAAAGTCCTTTTTGTCTTCAATTTTGATCACGTGACATGGATCGCCTTCAGTACAAATATTTTGAGAAATACATTCGGCTTTTCGAGAATAGAATGAATGCAGCAATCTTAAAATGCCTTTTTCAAAGCACCCTGGGGTTCTTTCTTCAAACCTTTTCCTGAATGCTAGTCCTTATTAAAATTTATTAAAAGTACGCTTGACTGAATTTGGAGAGAAAAAGGCGTGAATCAAAACAAGAAGTCTTTGTCAGTGTATCAATTATGAAACAAATCACCAGTGCCCTGAAATCAAATTACACCAACATTTCGGCACTTCTATGTGCGCTTAAATACGCTGGTACCATTTGGCCCCGTTCACAGTATGGTTTTAAGGTACTGATATATGTTGAAGTAAGGTTTATTTCACATGTGTAAACCTTACATTTTTAGTTCAAATCGACAAAATGCATGGTAGGCATTTCTGTATTTTTATTTCAACAATTTCATAAGCACATATTGCATTATATCACAGCATTATATATATCTATACCGTCATAATATTCCGTAGAAAATCCTGATTCAAAATCACAAGTGTTTTGTATTTCACATCTTCTCGTGTCGCAAAAATATCTAAACATTTATGTCCTCGTCTTCATCACAACCGAAAATTAAATCGATGTCCAAGACCACGTGTCTCTACAAAGATTTCCGTACAATATCACATGCATATATGATGTCTAATGGCACAAAGTAAAGTGAATATATACCAGCTTAGTAATACGATCGTCGTCTTAAGCCTCCACGTCCAATACCGAGAAGTCCCCCTCCGAGACCGCCACCCAATTTATCAAACCGTCCGCCTAATATCAATCCGCCGCCCCCATAGTATCCACCACCCAGTCCATATCCTCCATAATAATCATCTCCCCATCCTCCACGCCCGTAGGATCCGTGCCACTGACCGTGGACAACAGAGATCAGCACACAGGCCACCAGGAGAGCGATACAAACGGATTTCATGATGAATCTTTTTGTATCTAAACGAATAAGCATAATGTTTAAAATGAATGTTGCCGTGTGTGAAAATAGGATTCGGTTTAACAGGAATACAAAAAAAAAACCCCGATAATTATATGAAATACATGTAACACTTGAATTGAAAAGACTTGCTTAGTTGATGTATTTGTTTGAAAAAAGAATTATGATAGTTGCCCTCTTCCATGAGTTTCCAAGAGTCTAATTTCAACTTTGATTTGTCTACTTCAGTAACACCAATTCAGATATTCTTACAAAACAAACACCAATCACTGAATATGCTCTAATAACAAGGAATGTCACGGAAAAGTGTCTTAATTATGAAATGAGTTAAACGTGGTTATTTCAAAATATGTTGATCATCTTATTTCTACAGAGAAATATGGGTATATTTTTTTTAGTGATGATAGGAATTCGAAACAAAGAGGATTACATTTACTTCTCTACAGATGATCAGGACAAAAATCAGTAGGTTGAGCGTTATTTACAAATAAATGTTATGAATGCTTTAAAATCTTCTCAATTGCAAAAAAAAAAAGAAAAGAAAAGAAATATACATTGGTTTTGAATTGATGATGATTAAAATCTAAACTGGCTAATTTTTTAAATATTTATCTTAATTCTTTAATTATCGCTATATAATGTAGTAAACTTACCAAATTTCCTTTATTTTTCTGATCTGAATGCTGCAAACTGTGCTGTGAATGGTGTAGAGTAGATATGAAATCACATTCCAATATATACTCTCAGAGAAATTACTTCTCTGGTGTTTCATCTTTTCCATTGACGCTCTCTGGTGTGAATCAGAGGATGACCGCCAAAACACCTTCTAAAACTTGGACAATGAAAACGTAAAGATAAGGACCAGTGACCAATCACAAAAATAGCATACATATATTATAACTATCTGACAAGTGGAACAATGTGTCCGTACTGTCATAAAACTGGCCGCGCCATTACGTAAGCAACGACAGGTGTCATCACCAAGTGGACAATACAATGTGTACTATGATTATTTAGGTCGATGCTGTTGGCTATATTTCTTTATATTTAAGTAGTGTGCGCATTTAATTTTCGATTACGTTGAAAAATCGGCTGGTATCTAGGAAAAGTCTTAAAACTTCCAAGTGAAATTATTCCCCCTGTAGATGATTCAACAGTGGATTAATGATTATGAAGATATTAAATTAATATTGTTTAAATCCCAGTATATTTTTCGCGTTGATATGAAAATGCATACGTTTTGAAATTAACATAATATTAAAACATACTATGGATATTATGTTGAAGATAGTATTAACATAAAGTTTGCCGTTGATATCTCATGAGAATAAAGATGTATAAGCACGGAGCAGATATGGAGAAATATGTGGTGCCATTTATTAAGAGTTCACGTCGATATATTGAGTCGACATATTAAGAATGAAATTAATAATTGTTAATACATAAAACATTCTCGATATGTCTAAATGTCGAGTTTTTGTCTTCTCATGTAGAAGCTTTCCGACGAAGAAATTATGGTATTTCAAACCTACTAAATGTATAATGGATTAAACTAAATGAATGACATATCCTCTTATAAACACAATATTTTGAAAGTAAAATCAGAAACCTAGTCTCTAAACATAATGATACACGGTTCCACTTGAGTAATCGAAAGTAATAAAGAAATTAATTTACAAACGACACGATGCTGACAATAGATGTACACACTGGATACGACATATGACTTTTATGTCTTATCATGCATACTATATTTCAGGAAATACTATAACATTGATTTTTAATATATATCTACTGTATCAATGTATCCAATATTTGAAAAAGATTGTAAGTTATTGATATACTCCCTTAACCCTTTCTCTACGGGCACATTTTAGAGGTTTTTAAAGACTAAATGACATTATTTTTACATCGAATAAAATCTGCATGTATCACGATTTGGGATAGGGATATGACACATAATTTTGTTAGGAATTGGACAGGGAATAATTTCTTATAAAGTTTGTCAAGGTATCCCATGACCTCAAAGAGATCTACGGGGTCAAAGGTCATATATGTGCACATTTTTGCAATTTTTTTGGTCTGAAATATATATATTACGACCCCTCTCACTAGATTAGAGTCAAAATAGGAAATTCTAAATGTATGAGCTGATGCACCTTTAAAAATACTACAAACGCATCACAATCAAATTAAACAATTTTATTGACAAACAAATATTTGTGGTTGCTAAGTAATAACACTCGTAGTACAATTTTGACCATAATTTGCCTTTCTACATACATTTGACACAATTTAAACACAATTACATTGAATGATGATTAGTAAATGTCACATTATTCTAAAAATATAATATTTAAATAAATCTTAATCATTTTAAAAGGTTTTTAACAAAAAATATGATGAAGAGAATTAAGGTCAAAGGTCATAAAATGGAAACTTTGTACTTTATATACATTGTACATATCCATCATTTTCTAATAATATGACGTTTTGTCATTATGTTCCACTGAATAGAATAAATATTGCAACATTAAAACAAAGATCTTTATTGTTAATCTAAAATAATTTAATTTTTTGCATTCAAATATATTTGGTTCCTAAGCAACAGCAGTTACAGCATCTTATCAAATGTTATCAAAAAGTACTACCCGTTTTTCCTCTGTAAGTTCAACGCATACGAATGTTCAAGTACTTACTTTCAATCACTAGATTTAAATGTACTTGCATCATATTTAACAAAAATGTTCTTATATTCAACCTCTTAAAGCTTATTTCTAGACATCATTCCTGATACACTGTACTGGGTTGTTCCGAAAGGGGCATGCATTGACCAATATCTGTCTATCGACTGGAACTTCACAGCAAACGTGTATAAGATAATACACAAAAATCTGGAAAAAAAGAATTTCTTAATACTTAGCCATAAATACTAATGTATTGTCAGAGCTTTTGAATGCTCAATTGGCTCTGTAAATGTTTTCTATAGCCAAGGCCCTCATTCTCTCACCAGAGGACGCGTTACGCAAGCTTCACATACACTTCTGTCAACGCATGGAACCATGTGACAATATAATCACATGATATAAACAATTATTTTCGGTTTCCTTTCCCTTTAAAAGTTCTGGTAACAGGTGATACATCAGGCTTTTTTCAGAGCCAACTGACACTTTAATACGTGCATATTTACCATTTAGCTGTTTGTCTTTTATTTCACAAGTTTTATCGTATTTTTACAGCCTTTCTTACTTTTGATTCCATGTTTACATTTAAATCTCCACCACGTGTATATCCTACATTCATGCGCATATTATGAAGTAGTTCCAAACTTATGATCAGAAAACGGCGATTTTAAACAATTTACAGTAAGCATCAATTTGATTGCACCAAAAATATATCATAATATGACTAAATATTTAGTCCAAAACATAAATGTTGGATCAAAAAAACTTCTACAAGATTTCTGTAAAAAGCCGTTGACAGAGGTATAGTGCGAGGAGCGCACGGAACTCTGGGTAGAGAATGCCAAGGCCCTCTGAAAATCACTAGTATGCATTAATTACTTATGAAATTTTATCAGAGGTAATTGTAGTACACATCTAATAAATGTGTTAGACGCACAGCAAGATTGATTTTGGTAAAGATAATCCTTTTATTATGCATATTATTATTCGTTTTAAACTGAAAATCACCGTCACAATATCGGTACTTTAAAACTAGTAATACCTGTACAATTCCTCTTCAGTGAGAGTATGCGAACTTCCTTGGGAAGTATAATGACAATCTTTCTCCCTAGATATGACCATCTCAACATAATGGTTGGTGGCAATACAGATGGAAAGAACCAAATCTTCTGTCAAAAACAGCATCCTAAAATCTGCAGTTTTCTGAATAATCGGGTCCAATATCTGAAAGGAAATTGCATATAAAATGAGTATTGGCCACCATACCTTTTTTGTCAGCATTTAGAAAACTTGTCATGCCTTATAATTAGAAACAGAATAATAATTTTCCATTTTTTGTCTCTTTTTGTATGTATGTGATACCTAGTAATGCAGTAAAAAAAAAAAACCCAGTAAAACACGCAATTCAGTGTACCATGGTGCCGTGATTCCATTTGTGAATGTATTATCTGGATTTATTTATTATTCTTTATTGTTAACCAAATGTATACAGATTTAACCGTGTATTCAACCTCAAAGAGTCATACCAACTGAATGTCAGGTTGTCACTCTGCATGAAATGCCACAGTTCTTGGATCAGGTGTCCTTGTGTCCTTCACATCAGCATCCTTCCATCACATGCCTGGATTTGCCAGAAGACTGTCACTAGTGGACTATACCTGGGAACTTCCAACTAAATATTGGGATGGCAATACCCTTTTTAAAGATGAAAAAAAAATTACAATTAAGAATTGTTGGTTTATGTTTTAAAGCAAAATATAAGTTTCATGGTAGCAAGGGACAGTTTTGCACTTAAGTATAGCTCAAATTTATTTAAAGATAGAGATGTCCTGTATTTGAAGTGACATTTGGTAGGGGATTGCGTACGTACATGTGTTAGAAATGAATGGAATAATTTATTATAAATTGCAAGTGTAGCAGAGTGCGTAATGAAAAAAAAAATATGCATGATGTAGGTGTCAGCATTATGCCTAGCATATACATTGGGGAGGGGGGGGTACTGAAGAAATTCAGGTTAAAACCTACAGGATCCAGCGAAAATACTGCAACTCTGAGCGAAAGTATGTGACCCCAGATATAAAAGTAGAACTGAACTGGTTCTTCATGGTACACAGTGTCTAAATCCCCTTGCATGGTACTCTGATGGCGTGTGGATTTAGTCGAAATCAGAGAAAATCTAGGCAAGATTATAACTCATAGCATACCAGTACCAGCATGTATGGATCACATGTAATTTATGATCATAAGCTACTCAGTGTATATAAAATACATGCATTTCGATAAAAGAGAAATCTATATGATTTTTCATTAGCCTGTCATAATCAGACTTTGGTGTTACGTACCCTCCCCCGCCCCCCATTTCGGCCCAAACACATATTTCGTTTATATTTCTGTTACAATATGAAGAAAATAATTCAAATTATGATAATAAATTCTATCATTACAATGACGTAATATTTGTTTTCCTAACAGATTGTGTTTTCTTTTCATAGAAAGATAATTTTTAATAAACATGGAAAATTCCTGGAAAATAGCCCTCTAACCAACGGCCATGAATGCCCAGTCTGATTAAAACCACACCATCCCCTTCTCATTGTACACTAAATCCACCCACTTCTTACACTCGCGCGTCAGGTAAGGAGAGAATTCTGGAAAAAGGGGGGTGTTAATCAGACGGATTGATGCCGGACCAGGACAGATTAAATGATGTCAGCTCTTAATAAACAATTGGTTTAGATATCATAACATATAAATATTTTCTTTCATGAAACGACATATTATGGCATCAAATTGCGTTGATTAATCGTGAATTTTTCATAACAAATCTGCAATTTTTTTTCTAGTCGGCCTATGTGGCTATATCAACTTACATGTACATGTTTATACTGAATGCATGATCGTTTGGGTCATCCTGCAACAGGAATTCCAGGGCATCTTCTTCTGACATCAGGTCGTTTTAAAGATGTAAAATACAAGCCTTCCCTGTGACAGTGAAACTATGTTGTTGTTTTCGTTGAAACGGAAACACGTGTTTTGCCAGTGCACACTTTCAAAGAAACCCGCGGGACCCGCGATCCCGATCACGGAAAAATAATAACTATAGGCCTATAGGCTATATGCGAACTTCTTTTTAGTTTTATTTGTTTGGCAGGGGGAAAATTATTACTACTCCGAACAAATATAACGTTTATATCTGAAATTGAAGTATTTCAATTTTTTTTAAATTCACTCTGCCGATGTAACATTGTCAATAGGTGTTTTATGAATTTACATGTAGGTTGTGTAACTGTTATATACCAATATTCGTTTTATGCTTTAAAAACAGCAGAAAATACCTGGCTGATTATTTCATACATATGTGAATATTGCTTTAGTGTATCAAAAGGTACTGAATTTACTAAAAGATGACAATAGTTTTCACCACTTTATTGTGCGACGCGCTTCGATCGCTTTTAGCGACGACGTTTTGTCGCTAATTTTAAAGAAAACCGCGCAGCATGTCCCAATTTCATTTTATCGTAATATAAAAACTACCGAGAATTATAACACGAATAAGGGTCCATCAAAATGAAAATGTCCTCTACTTTTACAGGCTGTATTTATTTTTCCCTATTTCCATATATAAATATAGGTAAAACGCCGTTATGTTTAAACATTGAGAAATAAAATCGTAAGAAAACGTACATGTGCAAACAATTGCAATTTTCTTATAACTTTGCCAGGCATTAAAAATAATTTTTATATCTTCTGAAAGCAGGGAATATATGCTTTTCAAAAATATAAAAAATATTGAATTCATAAGGAAAATATAAAAAATCATATCGAGGGGGAAAATGACCTTGCGAAAAAGCGTTGCGTCATATTTAGACGAAGCCATCCTTCACTTTAAATGATTTTTTGAATCTAATGGCTTTACTTACTTTATTGATTTTTACATAGTCAAAAAATAGAGGAAATTTCCAAAAATATGATATATAAATCATATATCTTATGACTGTAGTTTCAAAGATTTAGAGGCACTCCTTTTGCGTTGCCCTGTTTTTACGCGCCACCGGTCAAATTGACCGGTACGGTAGAGAAGGGGTTAAACGGAAATCGGACGTTGAATATCCTGAGATGATAACGAGATTTTTTATCATTCCCGCAGGCTACTGTTGGTAATAATGAATACGGACCTATTTTCGTAATCATGTTAGCAGAAACAAATTAAAAATAAATGTAAAGATGTAAACCTTGACCTACAGCGTAGATGTACACATGTTATAGTCCAGTTGTCGTGAGACTATCCATTGTTGAAGTCATGGATTTATGACCGGGAGGGCATGTTACGTGACTTGTCACAAAGAGAGAGAGAGACGGTGTATTGTTCTATGGTACGAAAGCGTTGGTTGGTCATTATCTGAATCACATGAGAATGCGTAAGACGAAACGCCAGAGAGGTGATTTCTGTCTGGGTATATATTGACATGTGAAACCTACTCTATACCATTCACATTAGGATCTGCATAATTCACATCAGAAAACTTAGGTAAGTTTGATACATAATATAGCAATCCTGAAATGTTCATGATAAACTGATTTTGACTACGGATAACTCCGCTTACCTGATGAAGATATTGGCCTCATGGCGGATGTGATCGGTTGGCAGGGGATTCACACTCCCCCTAGGCACCGGATCCTACCTTTGGTGTGTCCAGGGGTTCCGTGTTTGCCCAACTCTCTATTTTGTCTTACTTATAGAAGTTATGAGATTGATCACTGTTCGTTATGTTTACCTTTCATCCATTGTAATAAAATTAAGTTTAGCTTATTTTGGATCATTATGGACGAAAACCGATGCAATGGGTTTTTTTCTGAGAATAATTCAAAGCGTTTACCCTATGCTTGCAAATACAATCCATTTGTACATATGAGGTTGTCAAAGTGAAATTGTAAAATTTCATAGTTTTAACAATGTGGAATTTGTTGAAGAAGTTCTATTTAAAATATTATGGGTACATGAATGAAGTTTTAAAGATGCATATTCAGTTTTAATATCCTTATATTGACTAGAAGAATATTTCAAGAAAATTCGATTAGCAGTGTATCTTAAACCAACCTTCTTTAATCATATTTCAAAAAACCTTGAAAGTTCGTGTTGAATAAAGACATCTGGTCATTGATAAAGTGTCTTATGGTAGGAAATATGGTTTAAGTATCAGTCACAAAATAATTTGACAAACTTCAGTCAAATTTAGAACATACGTGTATTTACTATAGGGAGTTAAAATATGATCCTTGTATTGTCTTTTTTTCTTTGCAGACGTATAAAGAAATATCATAATATATGTTTTCAATTACAAATCATATGCTACATAGTTACCATTTTAACAGTTATTTGTTTGGGTTTATTTTTATTTCACTCGTGTTACATAAATCTTGCATCGAGACATCGTGGCATCCATACTTTTAGATATTGTATTTCATTTTCAGATACGAAGAGATTAATAATGAAATCCGTCTGCCTCGCTTTCCTGGTGGCCTGTTTGCTGATATCTGCTGTCCACGGTCAGTGGCACGGATCGTACGGGCGTGGAGATTGGGACGATGACTATTATGGAGGATATGGACTGGGTGGCGGATACTACGGGGGTGGATTGATAGGAGGCGGACGGTTTGATAGATGGGGTGGCGGTCTCGGAGGCGGCCTTCTCGGTATTGGACGTGGCGGCCTAAGACGACGATCGTATTACTAAGCGTGTATATTCATTTTACTTTGTGCCATTAGACATCATATCTGTTGTCCACGGTCAATGGCACGGATCCTACGCGCTTGGAGAATGGGACGATTATGGTGGACATGGACTGGGTGGCGGATAATACGGGGGCGGATTGTTTGGAGGCGGAGGGTTTGATAGATGGAGTGGCGGTCTCGGAGGAAGATTTATCGGTATTGGAAGTGGGGGCCTCAGGCTAAGATCATACTGCTATACATATTTATTCCTTAAAGTAGTGTGCCATTAAATATTCTATACATTTGTGATATTTATGGAAATATCTGATAGAGAAACAGGCTGTTTGATAGCTTTATGACGTGTATCGGTAATTGTAATGAAACCAGGACCATTCATGATGTAATACCTGTATCAACAAGAAGATACATATTACAGGAGATGTCTATTCCTGAATTGAACAGTATTAACATATGTGGTGTTGTTTTATATTGTAGTATTTTGCCATATATATGTTGAAATAAAATTCTTAAGTATCTCATATTGCATTTTGCCTACTTAATGAGGATGAGGAATATTTTCATACTAATTACAAAGAGAAAGTATCATAGAGTGAAGAATAATAAACGGATGAAGAACATTGCACAATAAATAGATATACAAAGACATTTATAATACGGATTTTTTTCTTGACTTGCGTATTTAAAAAGAAAACATTGTATATTGCATCTTCAATCTAGCTTTCTGGCGCACCCCCTCCCCTCTCCCCAGGCTGGAGCTATGCCAATGGGTAAATTGACTCATGAATGAACGGTTGCTGAGGGGTGATTGAATGAAACAATAGGAACCCACCTTCTTAGACCGTTCAGTGAATTTTCAGTCGACTGCATGAATCAATTTCGCCCTGTGTCTATCCCTCAAATATTTCAAAAATCGTAACAAAATAATTAGATATAAAATTTAAAAGTAAAACTGCATTAGTTCAATACACATTCACTGTTCATTATCGTCACCTTTCACATGAATACAATTGTATTTTAACGATAGGTTGACAGGTTGTAGACATGTTCATGTTGATGGGGTTTCGGTGGTCTCAATTGAGGTCAGCATTACGCATATTATATGGTCTTTGTGGTGAACCGGTTTCAAAGCAACCTTTCATTAGGTCAAATGCTGTCTTACTTATTTCATAGCGATTGATGGGCCGATCTTGGAAAACTGATTTTGACTACCGATTATTTAATTTTCCTGATCAAGATATGAGGTCCATGGCTGGTGTGACCGGTCGACAGGGATTGCTTGCTTCTCTTACGTACCTGATACCACCTCTGGTATGTCAAGAGAGATACATGTTTGCAATGCACATGAATTCAGTTGTATTTTGATGATCAATTGAAGTGTACTTGTAAAGGTCGCCTTAACATTCCCACAACACGTATTTTATCCTACGTTTATTAAAGTTCAAAGATCTTAGTTTTCAAGACAGCTCCTTTAAAATGAATGGTGAAGGTAACGAACATTGATCAATCTCAAAATTCTTTTAAGGAATACAAAACAGAGTTGGGCAAACAATGATATACCAGAGGTGGGGGTCATGTGCCTCGAAGGAATAGCATTCCATGTCGACCGGTCACACCCGCCGTGAGACATATATCTTGATCGGATAAACGGAGTAATCCGTAGTCAGAAGAGTGTGCCAATAGCGGTAATCGGTATGAAACATGCCAGACAGCATTTGATCTAAAGATAGCTTGTATTGGCAAACTAAATCATTATAACGAGAGAGAATTTGTGAAATACTGACTTTAAATGCTATCAAACATAGGGTAATTACAGCATTACACCGTATTCTTGCGACTGTGGAATATTTGCAATATTTTTCCTATGTCTTTTAACTGTGTTCATACGCGGGTACGTTAAGGCAGGTTATACAATCTTTCCTGCAATAAAATCAGCGAATAATGATATATGTATAACAGTAAGTATACATATCTACTTTCGATTTTAATTTCATGAAAGTTTTAATAATGCACATAAAAACCATTCGGTTACTAAGATTGAAAGACATATCAAATGGTATACTGTTGTTGTATAATTTGTGTCTGATTAATATGGAAATAAACTGATGACGTCATAACTATACATCGAGTGACGGCGACAAATGTAAAGAATTTGTTAAGTGTGTCATTAAGGGTGAAGATTACGAACAGTGATCAATCTTATAAATTCCACAAGCAATACAAAATAGATAGTTGGGCGAACACGGACCCCTAGACAAACCAGATGTGTGATCAGGTGCCTAGGAGGAGTAAGCATCACCTGTCGACCGCTCACACCCGCCGTGAGACCTATATCTTGATCAGCTAAACGGAGTTATCCGTTGTCAAAATCAGTGTATCACGAACGGTCTAACAATTGGTACGGAACACTTGAGATAGCATTTGACCCAATGCTAGGTTGTAATGGCAAACAAGATCGTTATAACGACCATAGAATTTCCGAAATGCAGACTTTAAAAGAGATTGTTGAAACCCCTGTACCATCAACTTGTTTGTCAGTAGCTTGCCTCAGTTTCAAAAATGACCATCTGCAAAACATGACCTTGTGTATCGAATCAGCTGAGAGATATAAACTCCATATGCAGGTGATGATGGAATAATGCTATATAAATATGGGAAGTTGACGATGGGGAAGCTGAAATAATCCCGTTTGTCATAAAGTTGATCAATCTCATAATTTCTATCAAATTTCCATTTATTTTGATAATGAATTCGCTTTATCCATACATATTTGGTATGCCTACATTTTTGTTGTTTGCAATGGACTTGAATATAAAGTATCCCATTGTCTATTCAAACTATATGGCAAACAGTGGATGTGATGAGTCATTAGGGGAGACCTACTTTTCCTAGGCACCTGATCACACTTGTGGTATGTCCAGGAGTTAGTGATAGGCCAACTCTTTATTTTATTTAACTTATAGGAGTTATGAAATTAATCTCTGTTCGTTAACTTCACATTTTCATGTAAATGCGATCATGGTTGTAAAGATGTTTTGTGAGTAAATTTTACATTTGGGGTTGATATAGACAAAATGCAAAAGAGTCATCTATGAACTTTTATTTCAAAAAATTAATGGCAAAATGATGTAATGTATCGCAACAATATAGGTATTAGTACTGTCATAATTCTCCGTACAAAGTCTTTAGTTCGAAATAACAAATATTTTGTATTTTGTATTTCCATTTTATATCACACAAACATCTCATTATGAATGACCTTGGTTTCAGCAGAATTGTACATCTAAGAAATGTGGATGATTATCTCTATCGATAGAGTATTTTTGTAAAATATCACAAAAGTGTAGAATGCTTAATGACACACCAGCAAGATGAATAAATCCTCCTAGTAATACGATCTTCGTCTGAGACCTCCACGTCCAATACCGAGAAATCCGCCTCCAAGACCACCACCCCATCTGTTAAAACGTTCTCCACCGACCATTCCGCCCCCGTAGTATCCGCCACCCAGTCCATATCCTCCATAATAGTCATCTCCCCATCCTCCACGCCCGTAAGATCCGTACCACTGACCGTGGACAACTGAGATCAGCACACAGGCTACTAGGAGAGCGAGACAGGTGGATTTCATTGTGAATATATGTGTATCTAGAAACGAAATACAATATATGATATTATGGATGTCGCCATGTGTGAATGAGATTTAATGTAACAAGTGTGAAATATATAAAACACTGCTAATGTATAACATGTAGGACATGATTTGACATCAGAATGGTTTACTTAATTTTTAGTACCTGCTTGAGGAGAAAAACAACCCATGGTAGTCATTTTTCTCTTCTCGAGTTAACTAGAATCTAATTTCAAATATCATCTGTCTATTTTTATTTTACTTCTTTTACACTGACCACCTGTACTCATGTAATAGGGAATTTCACTGACGAAGTCCCATGTGAAAGCAAATTGAATGTGGTTATTTCAAAATTGGTGATAATCATACGTATAAAGAAGTCTTGGAATATTTTGTCGTATTAGGTGTTAGAAAATCGTAGAAGATTGAATGCACTTTTCTACAGATAATGAAGAAAAGATAAATATTTTCTTTTCCTAAATATCTATTGTTTGTCTTAAACATTCCCTTAAGAATAAAAACCCACATGATGATTATCTAAAATTGCTAAAATCTAGAATATTTATATCAATGCGGTCATTATCACTATATCATGTAGTAAACTTACGTGATTATCTAAACTATTCTGATGTGAATACTGCAGATTGTGCTGTGAATCATTGCTTCAAATGCCAATTTAAACCCAAACAGAACTCTCTCTCTCTCTCTGACGTTTCGTCTTTTTCCGTGACGTACTCTCATGTGATCTGATTCAGATGATAACCCCAAAACACCTTCTTGAAATTGATCAATAAAAACGTGAAGATAAAGAACTGTGATCAATCCCATAGATACCGTGAATATATTATAACTTTCTGACCAGTCGACCAATATGTCCTTGCTGTCACTAACCTGGCCGCGCCAATACATAAACAATGACGCGTGGCACTGCCGTGTATACAGACCTCTTTTTGTAATAATGTTAGCAATCACGGATTAAAAATAATCATAAGGAGATAGTCCTTGACCTACATAGTGGACGTACGAATGTTATTGTTCAGTCGTCATAACACTGACCATCGCTGACGTCTCGGGACAATTAGGTTCATGACAGTGGGAACAGACTGCGCGATTAACAACGTAGAGATCACGCATTGTGCGTTATTACAAAATATTTTATCTATCATCCTCTGAATCACACGAGAATGCGTCACGGGAATTCAAAACACGTCACAGAAGTCAGTTCTGTCCGAGTATATATTGAAATGTGAATTCACATCTACTCTTTATCACAACACAGTCTGCAGTAGTCACATCAAAATATTTTAGACAATTAGGTAAGCTTACTACATGTCATAACAATATTGATATATTAAAGATAATTATCGTAACTTTTAGCTGACAAACAAGTTGATATTACAGAAGTTTCAACAAGATCGTTTAAAGTGAGTGTTTCCCAGAAAACGATCTAGTTTGCCAATAAAACCTGTCATTGGGTGAAATGCTGACTGGATGATTGAATATCAATAGTTAGGCCGTTCTTGACACACTGATTTTCACAACGGATTACTCTGTATACCTGATCAAGATCTAGGACCTACGACAGGTGTGACCGGTCGACAGGGTATGCATAGTCCTCCTGAGCACCTGATCCGACCTCTTGTATATCCAGAGGTCCTTGATTGCCTAACGTTTGTATTCCTTATGAAAGGTGAAGATAACAAACAGTGATCAATCTCATAACTCCTGTAAGTAATACAATAGGAGTTATGAGATGGATCAGTGTTCGTTATTTTTACCTTTTCTATTTTTGAATCAATATGGATAAAATTCGTCAGCAATTATTCTTCCTTGAGAATATTTTAAAGCATTGACCCGTTATTTTCACATGCAATCCCTTAAAACATATAGAGTTGTAAAATTCCACTGTATTATACAATCGGAATTCCTGTTATATTTCAAATAATCAGAAAACACTTCATTCGAAACTATAATATAGTTAAATTGTGTCAGGGTGGGATGAGGTTGAAGTGGATCATTGTATTTGGATTACTACAGAATTATAAAGAAGTAAATAATTTCAATATGAATTCATGTGCCATAAGTTTATATGGTATATCCAGGGATCTGTGTTTGCCCAACTCTCTATTTTGCATTCCTTATAGGAGTTATGAGACTACTATCTTCACCTTTCGTTTAGCATATTTCAATATCAACACATGTTCACTTTTCACACAAACTATGTATCCATATATCAAATTGTGACATTCATAATTCTATATCTTGTATTTCGTTTCTAGATACAAAGAGATTCAAAATGAAATCCGTCTGTCTCGCTCTCCTGGTGGCCTGTGTGCTGATCTCTGTTGTCCACGGTCAGTGGTACGGATCCTACGGGAGTGGAGGATGGGGAGGCGAATATTATGGAGGATATGGACTGGGTGGCGGACTTATTGGTGGCGGACGTTTTAACAGATGGGGCGGCGGTGTCGGAGGTGGATTTCTTGGTATTGGACGTGGAGGCCTCAGACGAAGATCGTATTACTAGGCGTATTTATTCATCTAACTGGTGTGCCATTAAACATTATATACCCCGGTTCTAATGTAATATATTATGCTAATCTTCGATAGAGAAGCATGCTTTTGGACATCTTTATAAGGTGTATTTGTTATTTAGTCAAGGTCTTTCATAATGGAATTCATGTGAGGAACAAGAAGATGCAAGCCAAAAGAATTTCTTAATTCTGTTTGAAACGATTTGCTACGAAGTGGCATGGAATAATTAACACATATTATGATGTTTAATGTATTGTTTTGACAATGACTTATTGAATAAATAATCTTAAATGTATCCCTTGCAGTTTGATTTGCTAAATTTGTAATTTCAAACATTAGAGTGAAAAACAGTTTACATTACTCACCCGAAACTCTTATAATTGGATCGCATATAGTGTCAGCAATTAAGGTATGAAGCTAATTTTAACCTATGTTATACGATATAATCTAACTTGGTGCACTTTGCGGGAGCAGATTATATGAAGTGTAAACTTCACCAAGTTTAACATAGCTCACATTACTTCATTTCATAAGATTCAATGCACCCCCAGAAGTTACACTAAGAAAACTGTTCTTCGTTTAAAACATGCGAAGAAACACTGATAAATAGAAATCACTTGCACCGTGCAATGATTCACTTAGTAAAATACAATTGAAGGGTCAAACGAGAAGTCCACCATTTGGTTCTTCGCAGAACCGGAACATGTAATTTATTGATCAAATTTGAAAACACAAGGTGAAGTTTGCTACCAATTGATGTCTACTTTACAGCGCAAGTCCTTCTGACAGAAAGTACAAGGAAGTTTAAATCTAGTCCTGCCATCCCACAAAATACGCCATGTACCAGGAATACCTATATAACTTCACTAAATTTTCAAACTACAATATAACTTACTATAGCCTATAGCATTGATCAACAATTATATCCGACACAGTAAATATGTAAGCAATATCACATATTGAGATCCACATTTGAACTGATGTGACATGACGTCATCTGATGCATTTTGCAAAACGTATTTTATGATTTGATACACGGCCCTTCACCGACACTTGCAATGTCTCCATTTGAGTGAGAAATTCTCGTTAAACAATATAAAATCAATCGACCTTTTTAAATTCCTCACCTGGGTACTTCAATGGGTTTATATAAGGTATATGTCGCCTGTATATATATCGTCCCTGCGTTCGATTCCAGTAGGATGGATGTATATTGTTTAACATCCCGCTCTAGAATTTTTCACTCATATGTACACATCAGCATTGTCTGCAAAATTGATTCCTATGTTCAGCGTTTTTTGTCTTTGGGGAGGGAGGGATATCCATCGTGCAACACCTGCTGTGACACGGGGCCTCGGTTTGTGTGGTCTCATCCGAAGGACCGCCCCATTTAGTCGCCTCTTACGACAAGCAAGGGGTACTGAGGACCTATTCTTACCCGGATCCCCTTCTGGCGATTCCAATAGGATTTTAATTTTTCACGTTACTTTCTACTAAAATAGCATTTTTAACAAACTATGGTCAATAAAAATCATCGAATTTCAAGATATCATTGTACATATCATGCACTTTCCATCCGTGAAAGATTTCTCTGGTGAAGGTGAAGATAACGAACAGTGATCAATCTCACAACTCCTACAAGCAATACAAAATAGATAGTTGGGCAAACACGGACCCCTGGACACACCAGAGGTGTGATGATTATTTAATGGGAGTGTTACAATGCTTTTATAAGACAACTACATCAATGTATGATTACTTAGAATGACTCTTACAGGATTGTGTTATTGGTTATTGGAAGAAGATCCCTTGTATAATAGCTTGTTGATGGTGAAACGGTTTGGAGATTTACATTTTCAAAAATAATGAATTCCCAAAAAATGCCGATGCTTAGTCACCACGCATCATGTGCATGTTTCAAAACTTAGAATTGAAATAAAAAACGCTGCCTCGTAGTAATAATGGTACATATGATTAATTATTTATTCCAATCAGTTTTACTCAGCAAACCATTGCTAGTCGTTATTCGAATCCTAAGTTGAATTTAATTACCTGCAAACCAAAATAGATCCAAACAGAAATATTAATTCGGTTGGATATTTCTACCGTTACTATCGAATCAGATAACATTTACAATAAGCCTTTGGTTAAGAGGATATATCTGTAATCGAGTATAACTCTTCGCCAATAGATCGCTGTAAGAAAGTCATTGGAGTTACTTCCTCTTTGTTATCTAATGCTGATGAATCCTTGATTCACACAAAGTATACATGTACGTAGAATCTCTGAGGGAATGATGTTGGTAAATTATCAAAATGAAACAGAAATGGATAGGTAAACGTTAAAACAGAAAAACTGAACCTAGCCTCATTATAAATATACTCAATCCTGGGTTTCACTATCAAAATAAAACTAGTTATATATTTAATTCTCAAAAATATTTAAACTCTGAAATAAACCCAAGGGCGAAATTAATTATGTAAAGACAGACTAATAAATTATCGTGGTCTCATTTCATTAACATTTTATTTAAATATTTGTCATTGTTATTACTTCTCGTATATTTGTTGATGCTATTTGTCATTTTTATTTGTTTTCGTGTATTTGTTGTTATTTGTTTTAGGATATTTCTCTTTGCTATCAGTTATTATGGATTTTTGTTGTTATTTGTATTCGGATATTTGTTGTTGTTATTTGTATTCGGATATTTGTTGTTGTTATTTGTATTCGGATATTTGTTGTTGTTATTTGCTTCCGGATATTTGTTGTTGTTATTTATCGTTACATTGTTATCTGTTTTTAGATATTTCTCTTTGCTACCAGTTATTATGTATTTTTGTTGTTATCTGTTTTAGAATATTTGTTGTTATTTGTTTCGGATATTTGTTGTTGTTATTTATCGTTACGGTGTTATTTGTTTTCATGTATTTATCCTTGTGTTTGGCATTATTGTTGACTTGATGTAAATTCCATGATGATACCGAATCGCTACAACAGTGTAAACGTACTGATTGTCTCGAAGTTAGCTAGTGATGATTTCTAAATGAGGTTGACGATATTTTGAGTTATTAATCACAAGATCCCTATTCTAATTTTGACGTTTCAATGAAAGGTGAAGGACGGTGACAAATCTCGTAACTCTAATAGGCAAG
This sequence comes from Ostrea edulis, assembly GCF_947568905.1. Taxonomy (NCBI): domain Eukaryota; kingdom Metazoa; phylum Mollusca; class Bivalvia; order Ostreida; family Ostreidae; genus Ostrea; species Ostrea edulis. The sequence continues at coordinate 29,872,628 of NC_079171.1, forward strand.
ACGAAATTTAAAAAATGGACAAACACAGACACATGGATATACCATAAAGGGGATCAGGTGCCTCGGAGGAGTAAGCATTCCCTGTTGACCGGTCACACCCGCCATTAACTCTATACCTTGATCAGGTGAATGGAGTTAGTCGTAGTCAAAATCAGTGTGTCAATACTAATTGGGCCTATGTGTTTTCTTATCTTGCGACAGGTTTGCCTCGGAACAGAAACCTGTCTATGTGTTCGACTGTCAACTCGACCGCACTGTTCAACACCGGATCCACAGGGAAATCCAACTCTGTCACATGGATAATCTCTCGGGTGATATTACTAAAATTGATACCATTTGTACAATGATATACTTTTTTGTTGTTTTATCGGGTGATGAAGTGAGCAAGCACTGCATAGCATATTCATAACCATATTACGAATTTCTCCTTGCAATGCTAACGACTCTTCCTCCTTTATGGTAGATTACAGACATGGGGTCAATTACATTCAAAGTAATCGATTATAATTACAGATTACATTGAAATTTATGATTACAATTACAATTACATCTATTTTGAAATGTAATTGATTATAATTATAATTACTTTGAAAAGTAATCAATTACAATTACAGATTACTTTTAGATACTTTTGCTGAGCAAAGCTTTATCTTTACTACCGCAAGGGTCCTACAATTGAACACATAACAACTGTAAACATTTTTTATCATAACTTTATCTTAAAGCACTAATCTACAATGCACTATGTATATATACTGATTGACAATTCTGAACATAAATGATAAAGAGTTCATTTTGTCATAATGTCTTACTGAGGAGAAACTTTCAAGTTGCACTTATTGTTCATAAGTCGTTCAAAAGTTTGATCAGCAAGGCGGCAACGCTCTGGTCTAAAGATCTTTTCACCAATGCTGAAGAGGCGTTCAACAGGCACAGAAGATGCCGGAATGGTAAGGAACTTGCAGGCCATAGCAGAGAGGATTGGGGAGTTTTGCTGTCCAAAATTGAAGTGGGTCGCTTTCCATGGCAAGACAGGGTTGGGATAGATATTTGTTGACCTCAGTGCTGCTGTCAGTTGATTTACTGGAGGAAGGCTCACCAGTTGTTGTCATGAAACCAAAGAAGTCCTCTGACTCGTCTGTCTTTGCTATCTTAGCTGGTGGTGGTGATACTACTTGTACGGGAAACTACTTGTACAATCCATTTGGACTAATTTTTGCATCTTTTCAAAATTTTAACAAAGTGAGTGACAGTGTGCCTTTATTAGACATAGCTTTGGAAATTCATTAAATGAATATATTTCCTACATCAAATGAATAACCAAACAAAAATGATACAATATCTAATACAATATCTGAAACAACAAGTTACATAGATGAGCTGGGGTCTTGTGGACTGACTCTGACTCAATTAAGAATTTTGAAAATCTAAACCAAGACCTAGCTGTTATTTGTCTCATAATTAAAACTCACATATTATAAATATTCCAGGTGACATGTCACACTCTAGGGAACTTAGATAATAGCACCCAGTTTTCAGTGCACAAGTTGTTTGTTTACTATCTGTCAATTAGTAGAAATTCACCTGTAGAGATCAAGTGTAACTAAACTGAATTCCAAGAAAGACAACCATGAGGTTTCTATTTCTTTTTCATTAATATAAATAAAAGGTGTATAAAACCTTCATCTTCCGATAGCCATTTTTGTTGTTGTTTTTGTTTTGTGGTTATGAAGGTTGGAATACCCCATCAGGAAATTTAATCAAACATTAAAACTTGATAAAACAACGGTGAAATCTATAGTCTGTTCCAAAAACAAATATGGGGGAGGGGTACATGGCCTGTTTAAAATTAATGAAAGTAATCAAAAAAGTAATCTAAAAATAATCATGATTACAGGGTAAAATTAATGTAATCGATTACAATTACAATTACATGTAATCTAAAAAGTACACGATTACAGATTACATTCGATTACATGAAAAACTGTAATCGATTACAGCAGATTACGATTACAGATTACGATTACCCCATCTCTGGTAGATTAAGGATTGGGATAATGTCAAAAGCATGTAGATGGTCACTACGAGTCACCTGGTCCATCGACGTGGATCAGCATACTAATGAAAAGCTGGTGATTAATTAAGATCATCGTGATAATTAGTGTGGAGTAATTTGTGTCCATTTCTGATGCCCGTTTGACCGGACACTGTGACTCTGTCCAGTTTTGTGTTAGTAGTGCGAAAGCTCTGGTCAGGACAGGTAGATACGCAACTATAACACCGTACAAGTGTTCTCATAAACACAAGCGAATTTCGATTTACATTTTGTGCATACAATATTTGAACACCATTGATTACATAATGAATATTTATATTATTGTGTTACGTTATTCACGCAAAGGATGTATATACTGGGAGGAGGATTCCACAGGGTTGGACTAGTCATTATCATCAGAGGCGGATCGTATGGAAGTGGACTCGTCATTGGCATAGAAGGCGGATCGTATGGGAGTGGACTGGTCATTGGCATCGGAGGTGGATTGTACGGGAGTGGACTAGTCATTAGCATCAGAGGCGAACTGTACGGGGGTGGACCAGTCATTAGCATCGGTGGCGGATTGTGCGGGGGTGTACCAGTTATAAGCATCGGATGCGGACTGTACGGAGTGGACTAGTCATTGACATCAGGGGCGGATTGTATGGGAGTAGACTAGTCATTATCATCAAAGGCGAACTATACGGGAATGGACTAGTCATTATCATCAGAAGCGGATTGTATGGGAGTGGACCAGTTATTAGCATCAGAGGCGGACTGTACGGGAATTGACTAGCCATTTGCATCGGAGGCGGATTGTTCGGGAGAGGACTAGTTATTAGCATCAGAGGCGGATTGTACGGGAGTGGACCAGTCATCAACATCGGATTCGGACTGTAAGAAGTGGACTAGTCATTTTTATCGGAGACGGATTGAACGGGAGTGGACTAGTCATTCACATAGGAGGCGGATTGGACGGGAGTGTACTATCTATTGACATCGGAGATGGATTGTACTTGTATAGAAATGGACATTGAAGGCGGATTGTAGTTGTGGGCTAAAAGTGGATTCCTCGGTCTAGGGCGTGGAGGTTTTAAATAAATTGTCTTTCTAGAAAATCTTAGAGAGGGTTATATTTGATAGATATTCTTTATTTCATTCAGTTGAAGTTGTCTTGGTTCACATGCGATTTATATAGCGTTTGTTCATAATAGAGTTTTTTTCTTTATCCTTGACAGATAGTGTCATCAGATATAAAACAAATAGTTTTATGTCATGTCGGTGTTAACAAAGATTACCCATTGATGTCATTGGAGACACTTTCATTAGGCATTTGATGTAAGAGGAAGTCATTTAACAATTAATAGACACCATGCATCACTCTAGGGTTCGGGATTAATGATGGAAACTGATTAAGGTTCTTTTATTCTTTGTTAGAATTTATATTTCATTTAAATGTATGTAATTGTCTTCATACTTCAGAACAGTTTAAAATATGCAAAGGGCCTATTCAAATATTCATTTTACAATTTTCTTAGAAAAGTGTGATGAATCGGGCATACATCGATACATATGTGTCCGTTGTACATATGATCTATTCCAAAATTTTACCATAAACATTAGCATCTCAAGGTCATTTCTTTAGACGTTTGTCATCCTAACAGGCACAAAACGTGGATTAAACGTTGAATGTTAGTTGAAGTAAAATACTTCTTTTTAAAGGTTTAAGATATTTTTCTGGTCCAGAGGTGTTTGAAATAGAACTTCTCTTCAAGTTTCTTATATATATTTAGCTCATATGAGACAATGGCTGAAAATTTTATTTCGTTGTGAAAATGATAGTCTTGTATCTAAATTTAAACATAATCATTGATGAAATTGAAACTAAGCTTAAATTGTATCAAGATAAATATATCGGTTCTATTGAAACAGAAGCATTGTATAGAAATATGTTTTTATATGGGAGGATAACGCCATTTTGCTTCATTCACACCCTCAAAGTATGTTTTCTATTACAAAAATTAATAACAAAAGTTTAAAACCCTAAATTTCTCTGTTATTGAAAAAGTAAATCACTATTTTACAACGAAATATTTCCTACACCACAATGACAGCTAATATTGCCTTAAAACTTTGTGAAAGCAGGTACATATCTTCAATATAAGTTTATCCATACAGTGATTCCGAGATGAAGTTAGATTTTGTCAATAAACTCCGAAACGCTTGCTCCAGAGTTGCTGCTTGCACCTTTAATACTGTTTCGTGTGTGAAGTGAGGTCCGTAAGCTATCAAAGAATATTATTTGATTAGTAAATATCATGAATTAATTTTAAGATTAACTTTCGCTTTTTATAAACAACATTGAAATAACAAAAATGAGAGTAAAGTGGTGGACTCGCTTTGGTGGATCTAATCCAGTTTTTTTATATGGCATGAAGTAATCTCGTTGTTTATCAGTGCTTGATTTAAATCTTGCAGAATAAGTACAGTTTGATAATTGTTGAATAAATATGCCTGCTCATTTTTTCGATCCATAATTTTAGTCTTAAATTAGCCTTATGAAAATTCCCTGAACAATGCGCCCAGGACGTAACATCATAGACGCTTATACTGGTTCTAGCTATGCGCATATGTATCATCCAATGACGATTTATCATTATATAGTTATGAGATTGAACACTGTTCGTTATCTTCACCTTTCATGCATTTAATTTTTCGTGATTACAGAAGTCACTGTTGCGACTTTTAGTAATAATTAACAGTTACTTATATGTACAAACACATGGAAAAACACAGTCTTAAAGACTGTTTTATATTTTGGTTGAACATGTTTTGCGATGACACAGTTCTTGAAAGTATGTTATAAATCGAAAATTGACAAATATGTTAGATATCGAGTGTTCCGGGATTGTTCTGGATAGTGTGTGACTTATAACTTTCAAGTTAAAACATTTCAACAAAATCAGGTTGTACATTATCTAGCAATGCCCAAGAGGTCTGGTCATTGTTTATAATATAGCAGGTGTGTCCTGTTTGTCATTCATATAGTGTTTTAAATGATAGCTTTTGATGAGAAGAATCAACGTGCATTAATAATTTTGCTCTTAAATTATCGCACTAGACAAAACTACCATTATAAAAACGTTCATAATACTCAGTTTCCAGTTTTGAAATTATGAAGGACCATTTACTTTGTCTTTTGTCAACTACTCGACATGACGGATTACAATTACATTCGTAAAATCATAATCTAATTTTCAATACGGAGAGGGATCATTTATGTTACATACGGAACATTTAATTTGAAACTGGCTTAATTTGGAAGTGACTTCCTAAAAATAAAGTTTTATCTACTGCATATGATATCAATAAATATAACCTAACTAATGCACGCAATTATTCAAAAATTGTTCTTGAATTCATTTGAATTAAAGATATCGTTCATTCATGTGAGCAACAATTCAAATATACATTTAAAAGTCCTTCCTCTGTGCAATATTATTTATGATTTCCCGTGCTAGTGCGGAGTTTTATCTAGTAAATTCATAAAGAAAACAATGAATATAATAACATATTTTTGAGTGTATCATATTTCATACAATCAGGGTGATTTGAAACAATAAACCCGTATATTCAGCAAAAATGTCGATTCATGAATCATCATCTTCCTGTCAGTAATTCCTGTCGTAAGATCCGATCTGTATTGACCTTGAAGTCACTAAATCGAGAAAATGTGAAACAGGCCCTGCACATCTTTCAGATTTGTAAACAATTCAATATACTATATTTATAACAAAATTCATGATTGAAATTCCATTCCAGTGATATATTTGCGTAATGTAATTACTTTATTACGTTTTTTTTTTTACTTAGTCATCCAATACTCGATGCAATATTTCAAAACAAACGAATTTTGATTCAAATAGTATTTCATAATACAGAAACTAATTTTGTGATTACATTACTGGTATTGCCTATATAAGCCCTGTCCATACAAGGTAGAAGGTACATATTCATACAGATAGAGAAATGTTTCATTACATATTTGTATAGTTACAGATGAATGATAGTAATGAAATTGTTCGGTAACAGCACTATTATATATATATTTATGATATGTTTCAAATTCTGTATTCATTTACAGCCTCATTTATGACGGACAAGAGTAATTTAGGTATGGATTTCAAGATTTACTATTTATAGAAGAAACAAATAAACAGGTTGGTTCTTTAGTATGGGAACAAAATTGATTAAAGGGGTTTTATTGTAGACAAGATAAATTCATGTACAATTCTGAAAATTACAATATTTTGTTTGTAACTAAGGTTATTGTTAAAATTCAAAATGAGTTTTAAAGATAAAGGTAATGGTATTTGTAGAAGAGTAAAACTTTATAACGGCCTTTGTTTATACATACACTATTTTTGACACTTCAAAAAAAAGTGAAGTGTTGTTTCAGAACTATTTTAACACATGCCACAATTAGGATTTTCCCGAAGAAAGTGATTAAATAAATCAGCATGAAGATTCCCAGCTTTATTTCGCAGTTGACAATGCAATATAATAGCTTTACAATTGTCATAGTCGTAATACGTGTAATATTTAAAATGGTATATACTTTTTATTGCACACTTAAAGGATGATGAAGTTGGAAAACTTGGAACATAAAAAGGTAGGTCATTCCACAATCTGATATTTGAAGGTAAAAAGGTATTCATACATGTATACGAAGTTGTTTTCGCTGATGGAATATTAAATTTTAAAGTGTCCAAATTTCTTAAAGAATAAGAATTAGAAGGCAAAATGCATTAACCAAGTAAGCCTTGCAAATATTGGGGAGCTAATCATTTCTAATTCATAAACTATTCTGTAAAACAACACTGCTTTATATTTCTTCTTATTATTGTTCAGGTATTCTATCCAAATCCACTATATAGTATTGATTTTAATTAATTTATCCTTAAACCTGTTATTATTCGTGCTGCTGCAATTCGAACATCATGAAGTAAATTACCACCTTTTTCCTGGCAATTATCTCAAACTATATCTGACTTTTCAAGGATGGTCGAATTGAACATAAAATATTTTTTTTTATCAATGAATCTCATTTGACTGTATGCTAAATATTTTGATAACTATTTTGAAAATGAAACAAGTATATCTCAAATCAGTAATGAAACCCAAGATAAGCCATTTACCCCCACCCCCCATTTGAATATAGATTTAACTATTTTCAATCACTAATCAACGTCTATTCAACATTGGAATTTCAACATTGACGTAGTTCGTCCCGCATGCGGAAGGCCGGTTTCGAATTCCGGCTGCGACAAACCTAAGTTGTTAAAACAGGTAGTGATAGTTCCATCCCTAAAACGCTCGGCGTAATGTGTGAATGTCACGGATCCTCGGAGATGACGTTAAAAACGGATGTCCCGTGTCACAGTGGATGTGGCATGCTAAAGAACCCTCATAGCTCAATGGCCGTAAGCGTCGAGCAAAGACCTAAATTTAAAGTTCATCTTCGATCTTGGTGACGTCTCCATATGAGTGAAAAATGCTCGAGAGAGACGTTAAACAAAATACAATCAATCAACATTAACATTGACTTTTTTTTTTTATACATAAAATAAACAGTCAACATAGGGAAACAACGTCAATTCAAATTTTCAATATCCCGAGTTTCATGCAGTCTGTAGCGGGAAGCGTTGCAGTTCATACCATTATGTATTTTCAAAAATGAAATTTCTTTCTTTTACTTAAACTTCTCTCGTGTCTGTCGGAATTACTAGCCATTAAATTAGACGGACTATATTTATCAAGATTCATACGCGAATTGTTTACAACTACAACATAGGCATGAGGAAATGGATATCATTACAATGTGTACATATATTAAAAACAAAAGCAATGGAAATGGAAATATTCAATGCTTTGTGTCTGCTAGGATATCGCTGAGTTATAATGGTACAATGAAAGACTGGTTTTAAATTTTAATAAAAAAAAATGATTGATTCACTATTTGATTCTAACGCGCTATTTATCAAATTTACTCATAGGGTGACGCTCGCTCTAAATATTATTTGAATTTATTTATAGAAGTTAAAATAGATTAATCGGGATATATCCCTTGCATCGCTCGTAATTTTGACGAAAATGTACATTGGTTTTGCTTAATTGAAGTGTTAAAGGTCAAAGTAAATGGACGATGGACACACAAACCTTGCCTTCAATAAACATGCATTAGCAAATTAATTTCAAATTTTGCATATTCTATATTCGTTATAACAACTTCATATACATATACAACCTATCATTTGTCCAAATGCTGTCCGACGTGTTTAATATAAATACACCTATCAACTTTTCGCCGCGAGTTACGTCCTGTTGCAGGGTCAGCCAAAGGTCAATCGGTTAAAAACCAAGTTTTCCTTCTTTACCTTACCAAATGTAAGATGTTATTGCTTTGAATTTTAGCCAATTACCAAGTTTTCATTCAAGTTAATGGGTAGCCCCAATCTGGGGCATATTGTAGTTGACTGCAATTGATGGTGAAATAACATATGTCAAAGCTACAGATAGGAAAATTACAAAGGCCAACGTAGGGAAAGACGATTTTTATCCGCGAGATGGCGGACAAGGGACGTAACTTTCGCGAAGTGTTGATACGTGTATTGAAGTCGTTCTTTACATACTGATTTCGACTATGGATTATTCCGTTTACTCGACCAAGATGTAAGCGTTAGGACGGGTAAGGCTGCTTACTCCTGCAAGGCACCTGATCCCTCCTCTGCTATACCCGGGAGCTCGTGTTTGTCCTTTTCTTGATTTTGAATTCTTCATAGGTTTTATGAGGTTGATCACTGTTCGTTATCTCCACTTTCTCATAGTATCTGCAGCTCTGTATTGCTGATATAACACCGAGACAGGCCATACCTGTTATAATAGTTACACAGAGAGCTAGAGTTCCGTAATTAAGTGTCAAAGTGCATTGAACTTTTGCCTACTTTCCTTTACCTCTTCATGATCAGTTTACTTTCAATTGTCTGAGGGAAAATTGATAGAGATTGATGTGACACAAAACAGCTGATGAATCAAAATGCTCCATTACTATTTTACAAAATGTTGTTACATTATATCGAGAAAGAAACACCATTAGTGTACGGTTATGTCTGATGTCTATCGTATGAATTATTAATCCAATTAGTGATCAGCGACAGTGATATGCACCACGCCTGTGTATCAAAACGTTTTACATGTCATAACGGTGTAGATAAAGCTAAATAGGACAGCATTGTCAGATTTAAAAAAAAAATGAAACTAATTGAAAGAGTGGAAACATTTACTTTCATTTTTTCATTTTTATCATCTATCTTTTTTCCCTTTTCGCAGCCAACGGGTAGACTACATCTTGATTTATTAAATTTACCTACATTGGGAATCCCCAGCAACACTTTCATATGCATCTAAACACCGAACACGATATATGTTTTGTGTGTATTCCTTATTTGTGCTGGATATAATCTAATGTAAAACTTATACGGTACCAATTTTGATGCACCAGATGCGCATTTCGACAAATAATGTCTCTTCAGTGATGCTCAACCGAAATGTTTGAAATCCGAAATAACTATAAAGTTTTAGAACTAAATATAGCCAAAAACAGCGTGCCAAAAAAGTGGAGCCAAATTCGTCCAAGGAAAATAGCTATACACGAGGGAGATAATCCTTAATTTTGAAATGAATTTCTAAATTTTATAACAGTAATTAAATATACATCCATATTTTGCAGCTAGTAATGAAAGGATTACAATAAAGTGATTTTTACGTTTTACTATTTTATCTTTCTATGATTCAACATTTTGTAACACATATATTCAAGGTGATCATTATTTATGAATTGTGTTAAATATAGTATGCATATTTTTTTTTCTAATTCGAAAGTTATGAATACACTTTATCTTATTTTTCCCAAAGCAAGGATTAATACTTCGAATTCAAGCTAAAGCCCTTCTACGTTTTTTTTTATTTAATAAAAATACTATGTCTTGAAGTTTTTACAAATATTGTCAAATTATATTTAAATCGCAATATATTACAATATTTCTATTTCAATATGTTTTGTTTTTCACATGTTTACAAATGTTCGTATGGTGAAGTCGCCATATGAGTGAAAGATTCTCGAGAGGGACGGTAAACATCAATCAATCAATATTTTGAAAACAAAAATATTTTTGAAACTACGCAAGGTTAAGAACCACGACACTTCAAACCTACGTACTACATAAAACATTGGTTTGCTTAAATTGTGGAGACCACACGAACAATTAGATTTGATTTAACTTCTGTATAATCAACATTTTTGACAATTCAAATATGTTCTCTCATCCTTAGACCATCTTTAATTGAATGGTTTTGAATTACAGTCGACTCTGTTTATATTGAAATGCAAGGGACCAAGCTTAAATGCTATTCATATTCAAATGTCGATATAACCAATGTTAAAACTGTTAATCATTAAAGCACATAGTTCAATGTAAGCTACGCCAATGGCAGGTATAATCGTTTTTGAAAACGTTGCGGTGGTGGTGGTAGGGGTTGAAAGTAGGTTTATCAAAATAATATGACAAGCAATAAAAAAACGGGGGTTTTTTTTTGGGGTTTTTTTTTTTTTACCTAATATTGGTTCACCGTGTATAAAGATAAAGTTTGTTTATTGTGTCTAATGGTTGTGTATTTTGTGTTATGGTTGTTTGTTTTATTGTTGTTTATTTCGTGTTGTTGTTGTTTATTCTGTGCAATGTTTGTTTATTGTGTGTAGTGTTTGTTTATGTTGTGTTATTGTTGTGTATTGGGTGTTATGGTTGTTTATTGTGTGTAATGTTTGTTTATTGTGTGTAATGTTTGTTTATGTTGTGATATGTTGGTTTATTTTGTGTTATTGTTGTTTATTGTGTGTAATGTTTGTTTATTGTGTGTAATGTTTGTTTATGTTGTGATATGTTGGTTTATTTTGTGTTATTGTTGTTTATGTTGTGTTATGGTTGTTCAATTAATGTATTATTTTCTCTTTGAGTGCATATTTGTTCCTTGTGTGTAATTGTTGTGTGTAACGTAGGTTTATTGAGTGTGATGTTTGTTTATTGTGTATGATATTTGCTCATTGTGAAAGGTGAAGATAACGAACAGTGATCAATCTCATAACTCCTATAAACAATATAAAATAGATAGTTGGACAAACACGGACCCCTGGACACACCAGAGGAGGGGTCAATGCCTAGGAGAAGGAAGCATCCCCTGTCGACCGGTCACACCCGCCGTGAGCCCTATATCTCAATCGGGCAAATGGAGTCGTTTATTTATTTTGTGTAATGTTTGTTTATTTTAAGTAAAGATTGTTTATTTTTTAATTTGTTTGTTAATTTTGTGTAATGTTTGTTTATTTTCTTGACCATTTGTTTATTTTGTTTATTGTTTGTTTATTTTGTGTATCGTTTGTTTATTTTGTGTAACGTTTGTTTATTTTCTGTAACGTTTGTTTATTTTCTGTAATGTTTGTCTGTTTTGTGTAACGTTTGTTTATTTTGTGTAATATTTCTTTATTTTATGTAAAGTTTGTTTGAATGTATTTCGTGTTATGTTTGTTTATTGTGTGTCATATCGTTTATTTTGTGCTGTGGTTGTTTATGTTGTGTTGTGGTTGTTCAATGAGTGTATTATTTTCTCTTTAAGTGCAATGTTTGTTCCTTGAGAGTGGTATTTGTGTATAATGTTTGTTTATTGAGTGCAATGCTTGTTCATTGTGTATGAGATTTGTTCATGGAGAGAAATATTTGTTTTCTATTTGTTAAGTTTAAAGTAAATTCACCAAACATTATATTTCAAGAAGATACTGTCTTTCCACATCGTTTATCGACGGATGTTTAGGATATGAATTGATAATAATTCTCGACATATTGGTGTAAAGTAAATATTTCTTTTGGAAAGAGAAAATGCATGTGCATTAATCACGGTTACTTTTGATCACATCTTTAAAAACTCCTATGCAAATGCCATCCATCACTTCTTTGATGAATGCTAATTTCCTCATAAAAATTATACATACAATAGTGTATGTGTATCTTTTTGCTACGTGAGATATCATTACCTATTTTAAGCGTAGGTTTGCATAAAATGATGAAAGAGGGGGATCAAGGTCGAGATGGTGTTCATGGTATATATTCAGAAGAACACCGGATAATGAAGGTACACCGGAACCACTGTCTAAAGCGTTTCACGGAATCTCAAAATCAGTGAGTTTTTCTATCTTTACGGTTTATATTCATTTCTTTAATTTTGTTATTTTTCAAAACGGGGCATTTTTGTGTCAAAATATCTCGATGGCATATGGGTATATATTTTTATTACTAATATAAACGTTTATTCTGTACAAAAACAAGATAAACCTAATAAACCTTCGTACAAATAACCGCTTTAAGTGTAAAGAAATAGATAAGGAAGAATTGTTGTCGTGGAAGACAGTAATCATTAAATCAACAAAATTGCATATTTGAAAGAGTTTAAATTGATTAAATACTGGTGTTATTACTGCATTTTATGATAGAGAGCAAGTTTCATTGAATTGAAGTTTTGGTGACAAAATTGCAAATAATATCCCTTAAACCTTGCTACACGACACCGTTTCTCTTCGGAATATTGAGGTCCTAAGATGTCTTCCATGGCGTCCAATATGACTAAATGAAGAAGTAGATTATCTATTATTAATTATCAACAGAGATGTATATGTCTTGAACACTAGTATGCTACCACAGTATGTATACCTCTTTCCAGTACTACTTATCCATGTGTTCAAGTTTAAGGTTATAAGTTGATATGAGTGAATAATTTTCTAAGGGACGTAAGAAAAATCCAGAGAAAACAAAGTATCGTCACAGCATAGATACAACTTAGTAAAACAGAAAACTTATCGATTACAAGAAATCGATTTCTTTCAGTATCTAGAACCTTTCCGTCGAGCTGACTAGGTCAGAGACAAATATTATTTACAATTTGATCTAAAATGTAAGGTTTTGAATGCATCCAAACTATGTATCATGCACCTTTTCTTGTAATATACACATTTCATCTCAATAAGAATATATTCAATAGGATGACTAGTAAGAAGAACGATGAAACTGAATCTTAGAGGCAATTGCTACAAAGAAATCGAACTTTCCTGTATTCAAATACTTCTGTCAAATCAGTACTGTTTACTGGGTGTTTGTTTGAGATGTTCTAGTGGAAAGACTCTGTAATCGCGTGAATCATTTTTGACATTGATTAAAAATCTGTATCAATAAAAACTCTTCAATAATTAAGAGACTCTAAAGCAGGTAGAACAATTGTTTGTATCAGTTGTTTTTAACTGACTGTTTAGCAGTTTTAAGGTTTTACTTTGTCGCATACAGAACAACGAAGCATGAAGAATGGCTAACACTTTAATATGTTAGTATACTATACAGAAACGTTTATATGTTATGCGTGTGTCTAATGCGAACAACGGAAAAACAATAGGACAATTACTGATAATACTAAAAAAGGAGTTTTGTCTTAAATAATTTATTATGGCACACTGATTTCGACTACGGATAACACCAATTACCTGATCAAGATATAGGGTTCGCAGCGGGTGTGGCCGGTCAACAGGGGATGCTTACTCCTCCTAGGCACCTGATACCACCTCTGGTGTGTACAGTGATCTGTGTTTGCCCAACTATCTATTTTGTATTGCCTATAGGAGTTATGAAATTGATCACTGTTCTCTATCTTCACATTCCATTGGTTTGTTATATACACGTTTGACTAACGAAAAATATTGCAAAACATCACAAGAAGCGACTACTGCATTTCTTCTAACACGCTATGACCGTGCACTAACCACGGATCACGAACTGATAAGTTAAGACAGAAATGAAATACTTCTTATAACAGGTTATTTCCTTGTGTGCAGATACGACATTTTTAATATCACTTATAAATGTAAAACTTATACGGTACCAATTTTGATGCACCAGATGCACATTTCGACAAATAATGTCTCTTCAGTGATGATCAACCGAAATGTTTGAAATCCGAAATAACTATGAAGTTTTAGAGCTAAATATAGCCAAAAACAGCGTGCCAAACAAGTGGAGCCAAATTCGTCCAAGGATATGAGCTATGCATGAGGGAGATAATCCTTAATTTTGAAATGAATTTCTAAATTTTATAACAGCAATTAAATATACATCCGTATTTTCAAGCTAGTAACGAAGTACTTAGCTACTGGGCTGTAGAGACCCTTGGGGACTAACAGTCCACCACCAGAGGCTTCGACCCAGGGGTCATAATGTAAAACTTATACGGTACCAATGTTGATGCACCAGATGCGCATTTCGACAAATAATGTCTCTTCAGTGATGCTCAACTGAAATGTTTGAAATCCGAAATAACTATGAAGTTTTAGATCTAAATATAGCCAAAAACAGCGTGCATGAGGGAGATAATCCTTAATTTTGAAATGAATGTCTAAATTTTATAACAGCAATTAAATATACATCCGTATTTTCAAGCTAGTAACGAAGTACTTAGCTACTGGGCTGTAGATACCTTGTTTTTATGTTTTGATTCTCTTTATAAAGTATTTTGTATTCCTACATTTACATCTTTATATAGAAGAATCTTTACATTCTTTACCGTCTTCTCCACCACCTGTTGATAAACTATATCCGACTTAAGCATTCAGAGGGCGAAGTAAGATTCACAACTGTGTAAAACGACATCATTGCAATGTGTAAAGATACCAAATGCAAAAACATTGAAGCTGGAATGAATTCAAATACTGAAATTTTGGGGAACTTTTCTATGTTCCAATTGACTTTTTTACGCACATAACAATGAGAACACCTGGAAATTAAACAAAAGTCACAAACCGTTACCTGTATATGACTCTTCGAGTCGGCAGTTGTACGGTTCTTTAGCGTATGAATAACTACCGTGTCGCGAAAACTCCGTTTCTTTGCATGCATTCCCGTGATGATCCGGGTTAGAATAGGTCTGCAGTACCCCTTGCATGTTGTAAGAGGCGATTAAATGGAGCGGTCCTTCGGATGAGACCTCGGAAACTGAAACAGCAATTGTTTTTCAGTCCTTAATCAGTAATGGTGACGGTGACGCTTAGTAATCTACCATCAATCGCGTTTAGTAACGGGTGTTTTACACATAAAGTCAATATATATAAATGCATTTTAAGAGTCTTAATATTTCACAAGGCCGCAAAGATTAAAACTTCGTGGTACCTTCATTTGCTGCTAAATTCCAGATAAGCATATTGTATCGACACATACCTCATTTTTCGGCAAATATAATGCTTTGCAAATATTTGAACAAAAAATTATTTTAAAGAGAACACTAATTGACGATTTCTTTGTTCCCTGGACCCAAACAAGAGGTATTGTAGATCTAGTTTGACCTGGACCCCACGGAAATACATGTAAAATAACTTACAAAGAATCGAATTTGAGATTGGCGGATAAAATACGAATTTAGACCCAGGATATGTTGTTACAGTGAAAGTATTGGTCCAAGTAGCATGTTTACCTAAAATACTGATACCCTTTAATGGATATAACTCTTTTAAAAAACATTATAATCATTTTCTTTGACATTACAGAGGCAATGTGGCAGAGATTGGTTCTTTCGCTCACAGCTTTGACCATAGGCCTGTGTGGGATTGTGAAATCTGATATAGACGGTATCTTAAACAATATCGCCATCAGTAAGAGAACACGAAAATCACCAGCAGACCTGGTATGGGCAACAGGAAACCATATCCAGTCCGAATCCGCCCACCTTGCAAATGCGCTTCAGCGGCGTGCTCTCTTGTCCAAGGAAAATTTGAGATCTACTCGGTCAAGGTTATATAACGATGATTCTTTAAATGCTCAGTATTTTCAACCAGCAGAAACTGCACATTTTGAACGTATTCCTGAAATATCAAAATCTTCACAACATTTGTCCATGAGAGCTCAAACATCGGCTTTAAGAGAGATTGGTGATGATAACTCTTTTGATCTTTTAAACAATGAAATTGAAAAACGAAATCGACAAGCTCAATCGCCATTACCAGCAGAAATTAGCTTAACCTCACGAAGGGGATCAATTGCCGCCATGCAGTCCACCGATCAGATGATTAATGGTCAGCACCAATCACCTATAGCTATCCGAATGCGAACATTCAGAAGTTCCGATGATGACAACTTATATCACCGTCAGCGGATTCGTATTGAAAATCCAGATAAAGCAGCTGAACAGCGGTCTACACTAAGACATACCCGATTTCCCTCATTCGGGGGTTCTGATGACAACATTTTATCTAATGAACAGGCGATTAGTTTTGAAAATTCAAATAGCTTGCTTCAAGAACAGTCACCCTTATCTAAAGATAAGTACTTAAGACAACAGATGGAAGATGATGATTCTAACTCTTTAATGGAAGTTAACTCATTTCAACGAAACAATCGAATTTTCCTTGAACAAAATGGTGCTCGCGATAGAAATATGCGAACCCATGCAAGAGTCATTCATCATCAAAATGCACCCTTATCTCAAAGTGCGAGTGATGATGACACTTCCTGGTCTCGATTGATTAATGGTCCGGTCCCTCAAAATGCATATCCTTTAATGGAAAACGCCAAAAGAGAAAGACACATAAATAGGGCATCGTCATTTCAGGACTATGGGGATGATACGTCTTTAACAGAACGTTTGGAAATCCCAGGATCATTTCAATCCCCAGATCAGAACTACGCATATTCGGAACACACAATGCCCCAACGACAATTTATTTCAGACGATGGATTATCTCAGTTTGAGACGTCAGCCCATCAGTCATCCTTAGCCTCCGCAAGGTCAAACGATCTCACCTTTTCAAACTCCCCCGGTAGAGCTTATTTGAACGACGTTGACCAGATGTTAAATGCAATTGATAGAAAAATGATGACTGCAACACCACCGAGAGTTCGCACAAGTGATGATGATGAAACGTGGTATTCTTCTCCAGCATTGCAAGGGAGAGTAGAAAGTACTCCCCTTTCATATAATGAGCAATATATGGAACTCCAGAGATCAAACAATCGAAATGGTATGCTTCGAAATGCCCAGATGTCAGTCAATGTTGGCAGTGATGACGATGGTCACTTCACAGCTAACTCAATTGCCAGTAGAGTAATTGAAGACAATTTCGCTCGTAGATATCCTGATGTTTCACGAAGGGGACGCGAACGACTCGACTTAATTCATTATAATCGACCTATCCTTGGTAGCACATTTCCTGATGTCAGTAGGGCAAACAGTGTCATCCGAGTTGCTTCCAGCGGATTCGACGACGATATGGTACAAGTATCTCCTTTGTCGAAATCAGTGATCCGTGAAGGACAGTACAATCTAGGACAACGTCGTCGAGGTTCACGTATATTTCCTAGAGGACATTTGCTAATGCCATTAACCAGAACTACTCGAAGATCTACGTTGTCTAGAGCTGAACAAAGAGGTCGACCTAGGAGATATCGAGGGGTGAGATATAGGACCACGATCGGTCGACGTTTATCCAGTGGTGGACGTTTATTACGCGGACGTCAGGGACGCTACACACTTCAGAGAGCAGGTTCACCTAGAAGGAGAACACTGTTCTTCTGAAGGAAATTAAAACACACCTATCTCAACTCTTTCATCAACCATTACAAGTCGAGTTGGTTGTGTTTTTGTTCGGAATAGAATATTTCTTGTTTGGTGTTGAATTCTTTTATTATTGCTAAATATGAATTTCATTTGTTGTTCAATGTTTGATGACATTCACTGTTTGACTACCATCCTTTGATAAATGTTGAGTTAGCAAGGGGAGCATAGGCGTATTCTCATATATACAGATACATGATAGAAAAGATATGGAGAAATTACATCATATCCATATTAATTCCAATAAACAAAATATACATTGTGAACTTGTGTTTTTATTCCTATAATGTGCATTTAAGTGAACATAACACTACAGCCTGCCACTGGTTCTTACACTATCTGACGTATTTCATGCCATTTGTTAACCGTTTTACACACTAAAGTTTACTACATACTTCTCCGTTTCACTGCTTGGGATATGGGGTCCACGGTGGGTGGGACCGGTAAACGGGGGATGCTTACTCCTTGGCATCTAGCTTCACTCCCTTTGTTTTCAGGGGTATCACAACTTAATTTTATTTTCCTGTGCTAGTTATGAGATTGATCACTGTTCGTTATCTTCACATTTCCATTAGCAATGCACCATAGGTCTGCAGATTGGAATACGTCAACTTCACCACGAAAATTCACTTATAATTTGTAATACAAACTGTATGAGGTTTAGTTTTCTCCGTCATGAAAAGATGACGATAATGAGCGGTGATCAATCTAATAACTCATATGATGAATACAAAATTAAGAATTAACAAACACACCAGAGGTGGGATAAGGTGCCTAGGAGGAGTAAAGATCCCCTGTCGACCGGCCACACCCGCCATTTGAAATGTGATGTGGAGAAGGACACCATGTTGTGTACCATTGTTTCGCGAACGATACCGAGAAAAGTAACAAGACAAATGTGAAGATAACGAAGAGTGATCAATGAAAGAAGAAGATAACACCGAGTGATCAATCTGATAAATCCCATAAACAAGCACGATCCAGTAGGTTAAAAGCGGAACATTGGAAACAAGAGAAATAGATTCAGAAAAAGGAGTTGGGCAAACACGGCCCTTGAATATATCTGAGGTGGGACAAGGTCAAATGCATCTCTCATGTTGACCGGTCACACCTGCCGTGAGCTCTCCATCTTGAGCAGGTAAAACAGAGTAATCCGCATTCAGTATTGTTATATATTGATTAATTGATTGGTGTTTTCCGCCATACTCAACACTTTTTAGTTATATGATGGCGGCCAGTTTTTATTGGTGGAAGAGAGAACCCAGATACAATGTACCTGGGAAGAGAAAACCGACCTTCCGAAAGTAAACTGGGAAACTTTTTCACCGGCGCGAGAGGAATTCGAACCCGAGTGGATGGCAGAGCAACTCAACTAAGATTGAACCTTGTTTTTAATATATTTCATGGTAGAGCCCCGCAATATCTCTGTGATCAATTTGTTCTAAACAATAATAATACTAGAAGTGCTACAAACAAAAAATTATCATACCTAAGACAAAAAACAAATACTATTATTGTTGTGGGTTTTTTTTTTACAATGCTATCAAGGATTGAAATAATTTACCTTAAGACACAAAAACATTTCTCAACCCATTATACAAGTATTAATCAAATCTGGCCAAGATTCCAATTGTTAGCCATATGATTTTTATTCTTTCTGTCTGTTGATCATATCTATTATATAAGTATAAGGACCCCTTTGGAAATAAGCCAAGTTAAGCTTTTATGGGTTTTCCTTAGGTTATCAGCATTTCGCAAATTCTTAATTGTTATAACGATCTAGTTCGTCAATTCAACCTATCATTGGGTCAAATGCTGTCTGACATGTTTCATACCGATTGTTAGGCCGTTCTTGACACACTGATTTTGACTACGGATAACTCCGTTTACCTGATCAGGATGTAGGGCTCACGGCGGGTGATACCGGTTGACAGGGGATGCTTACTCCTACTAGGCACCTGATCCCATCTCTGGTGTGTCCAGGGGTCCGTGTTTGCCCAACTATCTACTTTGTATTGCTTGTGGGAGTTTGTTGAGATTGATCACCGTTCTTTATCTTCACATATCGTTATTATATTATGTAACACTTATACGGTACCACTTTTGATGCACCAGATCCAGACAAATGTCTCATCAGTGATGCTCAAGCCGAAATTTTGAAAATTCGAAATAACAATAAACTTGTAAGAGCTAAAATGAAAATTAGAGTGCCAAAAACTGAAGCCAAATTCGTCTAAAGATAAGAGCTATGCATGGGGGAGAAAATTCTTGATTTTGAAATGAATTTCTAAACTTCATCCAAGCAATTAGATACACATCCGTATTTTCAAGCTAGTAACGAAATACTTAGCTACTGGGCTGTAGAGACCCTCAGGGACTAACAGTCCACCAGCAGAGGCCTCGACCCAGGGGTCGTAATGTACAACTTATACGGTATCAATTATGATGCATCAGATGAGCATGTCGGCAAATGATGTCTCTCCAGTAATGCTCAAGCCGAAAGTTTGCAAATATTTGTGTATTGGTTATATTTCCAACATTTTTACATACTTTCTATTGTTATCCAGTTCTTCGACGAATGTCGATATTCGTATCTAAGTCAATAAAGATATATTGTGCATGAAGCATTTATTAAAAATTGACATTTGTAACTTGTAATTGATTTCATTACCATACATGCATCTATCAATAATCCAAAGAAATAGGTGGAGTGTCAGACTAAATTCTAACACATTAGATTACTTGATTCTTCAGCTTACACGGGCAAAAATCAACTAATTTCTGTTTATTGTTATTCATTTACCGTTTGTTACAACTAAGACAGTGACACGTAACGTGGTCGCGAAAAACTGTCGAATATTCCTGATGATATGCGTCGATGGGGATTATTTTTATGATGGAACAATGACATATTTGTTTTCGAAATTATATAATCCAAAATAATTCTTGGGATAGTAAATAAGTAAGTAAGTAATTTTTATTTAAAGTCGGAACTATATACAGGTAAACAATAAATATGAGCTAAGAGCTCTTTAACCGACTATATAGCATTAAAAAAAACACAAAGCACTAATGATATATAATTGCATGTAAAACTTATACGGTACCAATTTTGATGCACCAGATGCGCATTTCGACAAATAATGTCTCTTCAGTGATGCTCAACCGAAATGTTTGAAATCCGAAATAACTATGAAGTTTTAGATCTAAATATAGCCAAAAACAGCGTGCCAAAAAAGTGGAGCCAAATTCGTCCAAGGATATGAGCTATGCATGAGGGAGATAATCCTTAATTTTGAAATGAATTTCTAAATTTTATAACAGCAATTAAATATACATCCGTATTTTCAAGCTAGTAACGAAGTACTTAGCTACTGGGCTGTAGAGACCCTCGGGGACTAACAGTCCACCAGCAGAGGCCTCGACCCAGGGGTCATAATGTAAAATTTATACGGTACCAATTGTGATGCACCAGATGCGCATTTCGACAAATAATGTCTCTTCAGTGGTGCTCAACCGAGATGTTTGAAATCCGAAATAACTATGAAGTTTTAGAGCTAAATATAGCCAAAAAACAGCGTGCCAAAAAAGTGGAGCCAAATTCGTCCAAGGATAAGAGCTATGCATGAGGGAGATAATCCTTAATTTTGAAATGAATTTCTAAATTTTATAACAGCAATTAAATATATATATATATATTATTACTACAGTAACTTGATCCGAAAAGTCGGATCACGTCGAGCTGACAGGCGAGGATCATCAGATTACACGAGACGCGAAGCGTCGAGTTTGATCTGATGATCAGCGCCTGTCAACGAGACGTGATCCAACTCTTCGGATCAAGTTACTGTAGTAATGATAAATTTATTATATACCCCCTTATGTATTTTAAATCCACATTTATAAGATAATAAATGTAATCCAAATTATTAAAAACACAGACATACCATGAAATTCTATGTTGTGTACGCAGTTTTGTTTATGACGCAGTCAATATTTTCCACAAATAACGTAGCGTTGATACATTGTGACGTCATTGTGACGGCATGAATTTCAGAGGATACTGATACGGAATCAGAAAACCACAGTGTGGTGATCCGGAAAACCGGATCACACGCTGTGAAATCCACAGTATCAAAGAACGATACATTGATGGGTATATAATAAACATCCGTATTTTCAAGCTAGTAACGAAGTACTTAGCTACTGGGCTGTAGAGACCCTCGGAGACTAACAGTCCAACAGCAGAGGCCTCGACCCAGGGGTCATAATGTAAAACTATGCATGCATAGACATAAAAACAGAAATTTGAAATAAAACAGGACGCATACATGTATACAGACATCACAAGTCATGCATATATATACACAGGGACTAGCTTTATTAAGATGCGCATGCAGCACTGAAAACAGTTTGCAACTCAAACATAAAAATATGGACATATACATAGACTAAATAAATATGCATACCTAAGAGACAGAGCGGAGTAAAAATAATACAGTTAAATTTGTACATGTAAGCTTAGAAGCATAGTTAGAAGTTAGATCAAAACTTTAAGATTTAGGCAGGAGAGGCTGGAATTTGCATGAGCTGCATTTACAATTTAATTCCCCACACCAATTTTGAATATAATTTGAGAATAGATTATATGATGTAATATTTCTTGCTTCGTTTGGCAAAGAGTTCCAGAGCTTTGCTGCCTCATATCTAAAAGATTTAATCCCGTACCTGGTTGTTCTAGGTCTTGGTACTTCAGTTGTATTTGTATATCTAAAATTGTATGAATGGTTTTCTATAACAACTAGATCTTGTAAAAAAAAAGTGGGGACATTTTGTTGATAATTTTAAAAGTTTCTAAAGCTATTGTTCGCATTCTTCTGGTTTTTAGTGAAGGCAATTTAGATTGTTTTAATAGGTTTTCGTAAGTACTTTTATAGTCACCATAGATAAACCTCATAGCTCTTTCCTGAATCTTTTCAATTTTGCGGGTGTTTTGTTCAGTGCAGAAGTGCCATGTCAACGGGCAATAACTAAAATTTGACTTAATAAATGAATGATATATGGTTAATTTACCTAATTTGCTAAGATGTTTGCCTATTCGTTTAAGAACATTTAATTGCCTTGCTGCCTTTTTACAAATATTGGTAATATGTGTGTTGAAAGAAAGTTTAAAATCAATTGTAATGCCCAACAATTTTATTTCTTCATCACATGAAATTTTTATCCCATCTAAATCAAAAACTATGTTTTTATTGCGTGTTTTGTTTCCAACAGAGATAGCTTGGAATTTTTCTGGATTTTCCTGCATTTTGTTTGATTTAAACGATTTAATCAGAGATATACTGTCATCTTGAAGTGATGCTATTACATGATTTAAAGATTTATCTGATTTTCATAAAGTATTGTCATCTGCATAGTTGTAGAGATTACATTTATTTACAAAGTGAAAGAGGTCATTGATAAAGATTTTAAAGAGTATGGGGCCGAGGATAAACCCTTGTGGCACACCTTTGATTATATTTGACATGATGCTGGTGTGCTCACCTACTTTAACACACTGTTTTCTACATGAGAGATAGCTACTTAACATCTCTTGTGCTGCTTTTGAGAGACCATATGCTTTTAGTTTAAGAAGAAGTAGTTCATGAGGAAGGCAGTCAAAGGCTTTTGAAAGGTCCATTAAAATTGCTGCTGTGCACTCGCTTTTATCCAATGATTGTTTCCAATGCAAGGTGAAGATAACGAACAGTGATCAATCTCATAACTCCTACAAGCAATACAAAATAGATAGTTGGGCAAACACGGACCCCTGAACACACCAGAGGTGGGATCAGGTGCCTAGGAGGAGTAAGCATCCCCTGTTGAACGGTCACACCCGCCGTGAGCCCCATATCCTGATCAGGTAAACGGAGTTATCCTCAGTCAAATCAGTGTGCCAAGAACGGCTTAACAATCGATATGAAACACGTCAGACAGCATTTGACCCAATGCGAGGTTGTATTGACGAACTAGAACGTTATAACGACCACAGAATTCAATTACTCTTAATAAAGTTGACTGACATCCAAAACTTGACCGAAAAGCTGCCAAAAAAGGATTAAAAACATTTTTTAAAAACATTGTTAACTGATTTTCAATTGCTCTTTCAAAAACTTTTGAGATTGCAGAAAGAACACTAACAGGTCTATAGTTGCCTTTCTCTAATGAACTATTCTTCTTGTGTAATGGTGTCACTTCCGCTATCTTAAGATGGTTAGGGAAAGTTGATGTTGATAGGGACATGTTAATTAGTTGACTTAGAGGTTTGCTGACAACTGGTAAAGCGATGTGTAAGAGTTTTGGAGAAATTCTATCAGTACCAGTGGCTTTTTAAATATTATTTTCTTTATACTTTTTGTTACAAAGTCTTCAGTGGCAGTTTTAAAGGAAAATGGATGTTGTTGTGGTAATTATGTTTTATTTGCTTTTATTGCCTGTATACTTGGGTGATTTTCATCTACTTGTTCTGCATCCCCAATATTTTTAGCAACATTTATGAAAAAGTCATTAAAAATTTCATATACTTCTTTCTGGCTGTTTACAAGTGTGTTATTTTCCGAGAGAATTAAGTCTTTCTGTGTGGTGCATCCTTTGTTTGTTAAAAATGGTTTTACAGTTGGCCAAAAGTCTTTTGATTTTGGGCCTCCAGCACATCTTCAATGAAGTATTGATTTATAGACTTGTTTTTTTTTTAGGGTGGTTGCATAGTTTCTTTGTTTTCTGTACTTTTCCCAATTTTCAGAGGAGTTTATGGATTGGTACTTGTTAAACAACATTTTTTTCTTGTATATTGCCTTCCTAAGTTCTTTATTCATATATGGGACTTGTTTTGTTTGGATTTTTCTTGATTTCAGTGGGGCATGTTTGTTAGCTACATCTAGAAAGCAGTTGCTAAAATCATTGTAACACTTGTTTACATCTTTGCCATCACACAATAAGCATAATTTGGTTTCTAATTCCTCTGCAAATATTTCAGCATCAAAATGTTTAAAACTTCTACATAATCTGCGTTTTGCTTGTCTCTCTAGTATGGTTATGTCAACCTGAACAGATATAAAATTGTGGCAGTCACTAAATCCTGAACCAAAATTACATACTTTGCCTGTGTTTGAATTTTCGTTGATGATAATGACATCTAGTAGGGATGGTTTACCAATTTTGGTAAAGCATGTTGCCTTTTTCACCAAGTTCTTAGCACCATGAGTATCACATATATCAGACAATATTAAGCTTCTTTGTTTGTCAAGCATGTTGATATTTAAATCGCCAATAACGATGTAGTTGTCATATCTACTTATAATTCTATCTAGAGTCTTGCTAAAATCGTCACTAAAAACATTTTCATTCATATTCGGTGGTTTATATGCTCCAACAAATAACCATTTGTGACCGTTTGATGTTACCTCTATTCCCACGGATTCTATGTCTTTAAATTCAAAGGTAGGCTTACGATCTCCAGCCAGGTCGGACCCGAGGAAGTCTAGTACTCCTCCACCATGCTTATTTCGATCAGCTCGCCACATAGTATAATTGTCAATTACAAACTGTGCATCGGGGTATGAGGCGTCGATTTTAGTCTCTGCCAGAAAAAGCATGTCGACGAGATTTCGCTGTAATATGTCCTTGATATGATCATACTTTCCTGCGAGACTGTTTATGTTTAAATAACCACAGATAAGCTTAGCTGGATTCGCTTTTCTAACGTTTACTAAGTTCTCCCAGAAGCCATGGTCGTTTTCCACGTTGTTTACGCCGGAAGTGTAATGGTCATCTCCTGATATGTCGATCCCGATCGTTTCGGGCATCATGTCAGCATCTGTTTCCATGCTGGGTGCGGGGTTGTCAATAGATAAACATGCATTGCAGACCCATTGTGCTGCAACGGGTGGAAAGTTGTCCGTGCAGCATTTAAGGTGACATCTTATATTGCAATGTATGCATATCAAAAGTTTCTGATTTTTTCGTGTTTGTCTACTGCAGGCCACACAGGGAAATTTAATCGGCCCAGGGTTGGTTGAGATGTCACCCGCTATAAGAATTCGTAAGATTAGAAGGTATTTTCCCACTGAGTTGGATCCATTGTCTTTGTTTTTGTTTGTATCAAACAAAGAGATTTTTGGCGGGTAAAGTTTTTGCAATAAATAGTCATCTAAGTACTCTTCAAAGGTTAGTCTAGACTTACATATGTCGTCTAAAGATGATTGAGGATCGTGTGTAGTAGCATGCTGGTCGGCAGGTGGTGTAAATCTGCATATTATGGACGTTATGACCAGAGCTATTGTCCAGTGATATGTCCACTCCGCCATTTTTAGAGCTCTTTTTTTATCGAAGTAAAACAATTCGTTTCATTCCTTGTGGGTTTTTTTTTATCAGGAGTGGTATGGTATAGGCCACTACTACTTGTATTAGTATTGCAGATACAATTTTAATAAAAATTTTATAAGTGGGGATACACTTTTAAAAATTAACCAGTTAAGTGACACACCGGTGAAATAATATAGTTTTCCCGTGCAAAACACAGCCAAAAATTGTCACGTAAAAATTATTTGAAAAAGGCTCACATAATACCACGCAGATTTCAGGGTGAAAGATAAAATTTTCTTATGGGTGTCCTTGACCTATTTATTGAATAAATCTGACAAATACATGTGCACCGGCGTGTCCTTCTAGTCAACAATTAATATTATTACAAAATCGTTTCTGTAATTCAGAAATGATGCATAGAAGTGTCCAACCATTTCATTCAAGGTCGATGATATTTTTTAAAATCCTTGGAGAAGCAGTACCTTGTGTTTTGTTTCAAGTATACTTGAAGAATTGATGAGCTTGTTATTCTCCATCGACTTTCGGATCATTTAGGTATGTTACTTCAAGCACAGCGGTGGTCTTCCTGTTTCACTGAAATAAGAGATGACAGATTTCTGAAATCAACAGGTAATCAGCTGTCGAGAAACACGTGTGGTTACGATACACTAGAGATAAGTAGATTGGTCCACAATATGCTGACTCGTATGAAATCGCACCTTTCAGTGAAGTCACTTAATATCCACCGAATGACCATTAAATTGTCATTTAATGACATACCCTGTCACTCGGTAACGTTTCAATCTAAAAACAAATTCACTTTCATACTGTAATCAAAATATTATTGCATTGAAATTCAACTTTGTTTTTATTTTATTAATGTTTTATTTTGGGATCTTCTTAAATATCTAGGGGAACAACTTTGATGCCAGCGTTCCCAAACTATAGATTTTCCCTTTGGGAACATAACATTTAACACATAACACATGTACTTAAACTTAAATTCAACTTCAACAATATATACTATGTTCATAAAATCTCTCTCTCTCTCTCTCTCTCTCTCTCTCTCTCTCTCTCTCTCTCTCTCTGTGAACATATTTAAACAAAGTAAGGTTACCAAATCCCCCGAGTATTTTTGTTATATTCCCCTTAACCCCATCAATACATAAAAAAGTCAACTGATCATTTCCTTATGAAACTAACTTGATATTTTGCAAAATGTAGGCTTCATTGAAAACAAAATGTGATCTCTTGCATTCATGATGTAGTACTAGTTTGTGTCACAATAAAGAATCAGTTAATTAGTTCATAGTGGTTGATGCATCACCACTAGCTAACCCCATCCTCTCGTGACGCGCCTTTAACAAATATATAAAGGGATGCATTCAAAAGCCCAACCACTAGTTCCCACATCTGAAAACATGGTAGGTTACATTTTTATTACTGTTTTTGAAGATTGGTATTTTATTTGCATTTAATGTCTTTTTCAATATGTTTTGAGATCGAAGCAATCTCCGAATTAAAATCCATAATGAATTTTTTTTTTTAAAAGATGTGCGATCTAGTCTATTTCACTGGTGTGTTCTATTAGCAGAAATGAAAATTTTATTACTAGCAATCAGAAAGCTGTACCAGATTTACTCCGAATTCATCCATTTCTATTCTAATTCAGAAAATGATGTTGGGGCAATTCTCCTTTGTTTTGTCTCTGGTCTTAACATTGGCGCAACATAGCCAGCCAGCAGTAAACTCAAAACATCAAGACCAGCCCCATTACGATCCTTATGCAATGCTCAGTCAGAAAGAACTACCATATAGCATGTCCATGGATAATGTACTCTCATCTGATCAATATAAATTTGAAAGAATGAATTCCTTTCCTCGTAAATCTGATGTGAATCGTGAGGCCGTTGATACTGATATGGCTCGTCTCTACCAAGATGACGGCCTCGTCGACCCATCCCTTGCAAATGCAGAATACCGTGGTCCTGCTGTTGGACTTCCACAGTCACTACAGGGAGATGGTTTATATTTAGACCAAAGCCTAGTAAGTTCGCAAAGAGATCCTCAAAATATGTTCGATGTCGGTGTAGGTTCAGATTTCCGATTCCCGAGGGAGTTCGAAACCGGTGTAGGTTCAGATTTCCGATTCCCGAGGGAGTTCGAAACCGGTGTAGGTTCAGATTTCCGATTCCCGAGGGAGTTCGAAGTCGGTGCAGGTTCAGATTTCCGACTCCCAGGAAATGACTTCATGGATCAAAAGTTATTGCTCGCACCGAGTAGGGATGTTCCACGTCCGTATACAACCGGATTCCAACCTAAGACCTTGTATTCGGATTCTAAGAGTGCATTGCCTGGATTTTCAGATGATGAAGGACGTGCCTTATTAAATGGGAACATGTTATCTCCTGTTTCTGACAGTATATCATTAGATGGAAGTTTCGCAAATGTCCACAGACGGGGTCTCGCTCGGTTTCCATTACAGTCCTTGGAATCAAGCAACCTACATGCACCTCTAAGACGCATGAATCGATTGTCACCGATTTCATTTAATAGACTACCTCATAGCAACGGCTTTCGAGCACGTAATCCTTTGGTATATTCTCCACAGCGAAGATTTTTGAAATCCCCGGTAAGTTCAAGGAATCGAGCAATTCTGAGACCGAGAAATATTGCTCAACTGAGACGAGGAACACCTGTCCAGCGGCTGCAGAGACATGCTGCCAGGAGAATCCAAATTTATCCAAACCCGGTTCGCAATATTATGGGTCTCTCTCGAAGTAGATTATCAAATCCATATAATCTACGTTCTATGCAATTCCCCTTATCTCGTACAGCAGCCACGTCCTACAGGTTACTACCTGCCAAAACCTCCAAAGTGATTAATAAACAACCACCATATCAAGAAATGTCTAAATTGAGGCTGACACCAAAAAGATCCACGTTAACTCAACCCAGTAGAGGAGTGCAATATACCAATTTGTTTTAATAAGTCAAATTGCAATAAATGAATTCAAATATTTCAAATTATTTCAGTTTATATTTTTTTCACTCGACGTTGCATAAAAATTGATAGTAATGTGAGGAGCCGGGTTACAATATGTCCTCAATACTTCTTATTGTCAGAGGCGACTAGATAGCGACCTCTCGGATGAGACCGCAAAAAACCGAGGTCCCGTGTCACAGTATACGGGTAGTCGGAGTTCGAATCCTGACCGCGACAGACCCAAGTCTTTAAAACAGGTAGTGACAGTTCCATTACCAAACGCTCGTCATCAAGTGTCAATGTCATGGGTCTTCGAAGGTGACCTTAAAAATGGATGTCCAGTGTCACAGTAGGTGTTTAGCACACTAAAGAACCCTCACTACGCAATGACGTCTCGAGATAGACGTTAAACAAGATAGCATCAATTAATCAATCAGATCATAGTGATTCATATGTACGAACATTCATTATATATTTGTTAAAGAATTCTTGGGGTTTTGCATCCCTGAGATGAATACAAACACCTGACCTCTATTATACACCTTGTATCACAACTATTTATTTTTTTTACCTTTTGGCTGTGACACCTTCGTAGTTTTCATTGAACTATTTCGTTGGCTGGGTGTATATTGCTTAGCGGGATGCTCGAGAATGTTTCAGACGTATGGAGACGTCACCATTGCAGGTGAAGGACTAAAAAAATTAGGTCTATGCTCGGCACTTATTACCTACGAAAAGGGAACGGTCTTTATCGCGCCATGCATGCTATAAAAGTGATGCCTCGGTTTTTTGCGGTATCATCAGAAAGACCGCCCCCATTTAATCGCTCCTTACAACAAACAAGGGATTTTGACGACCTATTCTTGCCCGGATCCCCACGGAGCAGACATTTATAAACAATGGAAAAAGGAATGGTAAAAAGAATGACATCATTCAACAGAAAGATATGTTCGTTAATTAAAATGCATATAAATTTATTTTAATTATGGACATTATTTTCAAATATAGAATAAAATAACATGTGTATATGAAAAGGTGAAGATAATGAGCAGTGATCAATCTCATACATGTAACTCCTATATGGAATGCAAAATTAAGAATTTGGCATACAAACACGGGCCACTATATATACCATAGGTGGGATCAGGTACCTAGCGAGAGTAAGCATCCATGTCGACAACCCAATATCAGCCCGAGTTATTATATTGTAGTCCTGGGTTGATATGTGGTGTGATACGCGTTACACTATCTACATATCAATGAAAGGGTAGGATAACGAACAGTGATCCATCTCATAACTCCTATAAGCAATACAAAATAGATAGTTGGACAAACACGGACCCCTGGATATACCAGAGATGGGATCAGGTGCCTAGGAGGAGTAGGCATCTCCTGTTGACCAGTCACACCCGCTGTGAGCCCTATATCTTGATCAGGTAAACGGAGTTATCCGTAATTAAAATCGGTGTACCAATAACGGCCTAACAATCGGTATGGAACACTCCAGACAGCAATTGACCCAATAATATGTTGTATTGGCAAACCAGATCGT
Organism: Ostrea edulis; assembly: GCF_947568905.1. Taxonomy (NCBI): domain Eukaryota; kingdom Metazoa; phylum Mollusca; class Bivalvia; order Ostreida; family Ostreidae; genus Ostrea; species Ostrea edulis. The sequence continues at coordinate 29,903,294 of NC_079171.1, forward strand.
TATAACGACCATATAATTTGCAAAATGCTGACTTTAAACGAGACTGTTGGAACCCTTACACCATTAACTTGTTTGTCAGTAGCCTACTCCGATTCATAAACTGACCATAAGCAGAACAAGCTCTTGCGTATTGAATCAGTTGAAAGATATAAACTCCATATGCAGGTAATAATGGAATATTGCTACATAAATATGGGAAGTTGACGATGGAAAAGCTGAAATCATCCCGTTTGTCATAAAGTTGAGTTGCTAATTTGTCATTAATATATAATTTAAATAAAATATTCTAAAATAATCAATAAAAAAACCCCATAAAATCTGTATTGATATAACAGCTTGGTCTACATGCAAATTCATGAAATGAGTGTTGAGAATTCTATGTACATCGGTAGGCTTTAATTTAAAAAAAATAAAGAACAACAAAACACTCCCATACAATGTTTCAAATTTAAAGACAAATACTTATAGGTTATAGACTTTGTATGGGAAAATATGACGACCGAGTTTTTTGGCGCGTAGACGGACCGAGCTTGCGAGGTCCGTTCGCGACAAAAAACGAGGTCGTCATATTTCCCATACAAAGTCTATAACCTTTTTATTATATACTTTCAATTTCATTTAGAAACTAACAATAATTTTATTTTTAACAATAACTTTATCGGTTTAACTGAGTAAAAGATGAAAAAGACGAAAAATTTGAAAATTAACGGCGTAGAAATTTGATTGTGACGTAATGTTTGCGGGCCGGAATGTTTGCGGGCATATATCGTGTGATATATGCCCGCAAACTTTTAAAGAAAAAAGAAGAGATGAAATTGAAAGTATATAATAATATGTAATATCTGTTCGGAATTGTATATCTTTTTTCTGCCAATAACTACATTTTGTTCCGTGATCCGGTTCCTGGCCGCGGGGTTTTCTGAAAATGTGTAGGGGCAACACATGTTTCTGTTTCAGCAAAAACAACACAGTGAAGGATTTTATTAAATTTTGGAAACGACCCGATATCGTCAGATGAAGAAAATGCTCTGGACCTCCTGTTGCAGGATATACTTGAAGATGACCAACCTCAAAGACCCTGCATTCAGTATTAACGAGCATGTAAGTTGATGCATCCACATGTATAGGTCAACTAGAAAATAAGACGTTTGCTGTCAAATGTTATGAATAATTAATGATTTGATGTCATCATTTCTGCGTTTCATGGAAGAAAATATCTGTATTTTATGATATTTAAACCAAGTATACAGCACCTGATTTTTACTAAGAGCTTAACATATCTGTCATCAATTGATCTGACCTTGCCAGGCGTTCGTCAGTCTGATAACCAACCTCTGTTTTTCTCACCTGACGCGTGTAAGAAGGAGTTGGGTTTGGTGTAAGGAGAAGGGGTGGAGTTGGTTTTAATCAGATATGACATTTATGGTTCACACCAGCACCAACATGTGTGGATCACATGTAATCAATGCCCATGAGTTTCGAAGTAAATGTATATAAAATTCATGCATGAAAGGTGAAGATAACGAACAGTGATAAATCTCATAACTTTTATAAGCAATGCAAAATAGAGAGTTCCACAAACACGGACCCCTGGATATACCATAGGTGGGGTCAGGTGCCTATGAGGAGTAAGCATCCCCTGTTGAACGGTCACACCCGCTGAGAGACCTATATCTTGATCAGGTAAACAGAGTTATCCGTAATCAAAATCAGTGTGCTGAACGACCTAACAATCGATATGTAACACGTCAGACAGCATTTGACCCAATGGTAGGTTGTATTGGCAAACTAGATCGTTATAACGACCATAGAATTTGCAATATCTTGACTTTAAACGAGACTGTTGGAACCCCTGCGCCGTCAACTTGTTTGTCAGTAGCCTGTTTCAATTCAAACACTGACCATAATCAGAACAAGGTTTTGTGTATCTAATCATTTGAGAGATATAAACACCATATGCACAATGGAATATTACTACATAAATATGGGAAGTTGACGATGGAAAAGCTGAAATAACACCGTTTGTTATAGAGTTGAGTTGTGAGTTTGTTGTTAATATCTACGTTAAATAAAATATCCAAATATGAAGCAGAAGTGGCCGACTTTGATGTTACCCTCCAATATACGTTTCGTTTCTATTTTTGTTACAATATGAAGAAAATAATTCAAATTATGATAATAGATTTTATCATTACGATATATGATAAAGTAACACCTGTTTTCCTAACCGTTCGTGTTTTCTTTTCATAGAAATATGGTGTTTTTTATATAAACATATAAAAAGCTTTCCCTTAAAGTCACAGTATTTTCGATGGACCCTGTAGGTTTAACCTGTATCACTTCAACATTTGTATATATCCCATCTTTGGTATATCCCGGGGTCCGTGTTTGTCCAACTCTCTATTTTGCATTGCTTATAGGAGTTATGAGATTGATCATACGGTAGGCATCATTTTGATACCTACATGATGCAAATCTTTTTTTTTATTAGACACTCTGCTACATTGACAATGCATACATTTCTAACACACATAATCCTTTACCAAATATCACTTCGAATGTTGGACATCATCTTTACATAAATTTGACCATTACTTTCTTGCAAAACTGCTACCATGAAACTATGAAACTTATATTTTGCTTTAAAACATAAACCAAGAATTTTTAATTGTAATTACTATTTTCATCTTTAAAAAAGGCTATGAAAATTCAAATTTTTGGTGGGAAGTTCCCAGATATATTTCGCTAGTGACAATCCACTGGCAAATCCAGATATGCATTGGAAGAATGTCCATATGGAGGACACAGAAGTACTGGATCCAGGATATGTGGCATTTCATTCGAAGCAACAACCTGGTATTGAATTTGTATGCCTCTTGAGGTTGAGAATAGGGTTATATTCATAAAAACATTTTGTTAGCATTCAAATAAATCCAGATGATACATTCACAAATGGAATTATGACGTTGTGGTACACTGCTATGCGTGTGCCATTGTACTGTGTATCGTTGCATTACTAGATATCACATACATGCAAAAACAGACAAACAGCGGGAAATCGTTCTGTTTCCAATTACAGTGTATGAGGTATGGGAAGTGTTCTAAATGCTGACAAATAGGGTATGATGGCCAATACTGATTTTATTTGCAATTTCCTTTCCCGATTGTTCAGAGAACTGCAGATTTTATGAATTTGTTTTTGACGGAAGATTTGCTTTTTTCCTTTGTGTTGTGACCAGCCATTATGCTGAGATGGTAATATCTAGGGGGAAGATTGTCATATGCTTCCCAAGGAAGTTCGCAGCCTTTCACTGAAGCGGAACTGCACAGGTAATACTTGTTCAAAAGCACCAATTTTGTGACGGTGATTTCCAGTTTAAAATGACCAATAAAATACATTACACTGATATTACCTTTACCAAAATTAATCTGGCTGTACATCTAACACATTCATTAAATGTATACTGCAATTACATTTGACAGAATTCCATAATCTATTAAAGGCATAATTCTCAGAGAGCCTTGATTATAGAAAAAATATTACAGAACCAATTGAGTATTCCAAAGCTCTGACTATACATTAATATTTGGGGCTCAGTAAATTGTCATTTTTATTAAAATTACTTTTTGTTTCAGATTGTTGGTCATTATCTTGTAGAAATATCACATAGTCCAACCAAGATAAAACAAATGTTGGTCTGGGATCTTACTTTAATCTTTATTGTGTAAGGGAAATAACCTATAAGTAAATCACAAACTCTCACACCACATACAACACTCACACATTTAAACAAACATTTAGACATTGTATGTTTAAACATACATCAACGAACACATTTTTTTTAGGTTACGCTGATAATGAAATTGATTACTTATCAATAGAATAAAGTAAAAATAACAAGTGTAAATCTTACCAGGGCCCCAGTAATGTAATATAAAATGAAGTTTACATTTTTCAACGTCTCTGGGGTGACCGTGAAGGTTGCACTTCAGGAATATTGAATGGGGTAAAGAAAGCGGCGGGAACTTGTATTTTGATATGAGTGAGGTTAGTATGAATATTAAAGTGGAAAGATACAGCTGTTGGCTTTTTCTGTACCAGTTCCTCATATATTTATAGAAAGGTATGTAATAACCTCAAATCACAAGTATTTGTCGTTCATTTTTCACATTTTATTCATTTTTTAAAATTAAAATTCAGTTTCATCAATTTTCAATAGTATAATTCAGAACACCTAATTTTTGTTGTTGAGATATTCCTGTTTTTGATGTCTGAATTGAAATAAAGTGAAACAATATTTTCTGGTGAACTGTCATCATATCTAATTATTTCAGGAAAGGGTTTTTTCCCCCTCAAACTTTAATTTCTTGAAAACTAGCGGTTAAATCTGTACCAACTTCGGGAAATAAAAAATACACATCTATATTACTGATATGAAAAGGTCAAATTGAAAAACACTCCTATACAGGGAATACATAAAAACACTATAAAATGTTGATTTAAAGATTCCGGATGGAAGAGTTATCTTCCCTAGAATAGCAAGATCTAAACAACATTATACTTTCTGTAAAAAAAAATTATACAACCTCTGTCTCAGATAAGTGAGAAACGATAGTATACAATGATAATGTAAGAATATACTTCTTTGTACCAATTGTTAGTGCACTCCTGGACTAATTTACATGCATACAATTGCATATGAGCAAAGCAGTAAAGTGCATTTGCTGTTATGGACCATGATATTGTCAACATAACATGCTACAACAGTAGGACAAATCTTCTTTAACGAATTTCAGAATATAGAAAAACGTATGCAGGCAACAAACATTTAAAACAAACTCTGTGAATTTCAAACTAAAAGAAAATAAAACAAAGACCGCATATTTAATTAAACTGGATGCATGTTTACACACACAAATAAATATTACAGACAGTAATATACATAGACACAAAATACTATACACAGCAAAACACACATATACTCCACATTGAACAATGCCGAAGATGATTAGATTGAATTAACTTGTACACTTTTAATACTGGTGTCCCTGTCGTGCATCTTAGATCATCCTCAGAATATTGACAGAATAAAGATACCTACTTTGATTTGCTACCTTGAAAAAAAAATAGAAAATCAAAATAGAAATAACATTCAATTTACATGCAAAATAAAAGGAAAGATGAAAATAACGAACAGTGATAAATCCTATAATGTAAAACTTATACGGTACCAACATAACTCCTATAAGCAATACAAAATGGATAGTTGGCAAACACGGACCCCTGGACACACCAGAGGTGGGATCAGGTGTCTAGGAGGAGTAAGCATCCCCTGTTGATCGGTAACACCCGCTGTGAGTCCTATATCCTGATCAGGTAAACAGAATTATTCATAATCAAAATTAGTGTGTCAAGGATGGCCAAATAATCGGTATGACACTCGTCAGACAGCATTTGACCCAATGATAGGTTGTATTGACGAACTAGATCGTTATAACGACCATAGAATTTGAAAAATGCTGACTTCAATCGAGACTGTTGTAATCTCTGTACCATCAACTTGTTTATCAGTAGCTTGCCTCGATTTAAAAACTGACTATACGCAGAACAAACTCTTGTGTATCGAATGAGTTGAGAGATATAAACACCATATGCAAATGATAATGGTATATTGCTACATAAATATGGGAAGTTAACGATGGAAAAGCTGAAATCAACCGGCTTGTCATACAGTTGAGTTGTCAGTTTGCCGTTAATGTCTACTTTCAATATTATTATTGGTTTTTCTATTATTTTATTGCTATCAATATTTTTAATATTATTATAAAAAGTTTAATAACTTTATTGCAATCATTGTTATCGTTAATATTATTGTTAAATTGATTTTTTAATGTCTGATATTTAGCATCGTACAATGTATATTTGATAAAGGCTTGTAAACGATCAGTACCGTAGTGAGAGTAAGAAGATGAACCTGGATAGGGCATGTTTTGAGAAAAGATGCAAATAACAACTGCAGAGTAGCATTGACATGGACACCTGAAGGTAGAAGGAAAAGAGGTCGGTCAAAGGAAACGTGGAGAAGAACAACGGAGAGAGAAAGAGAGCAGCTAGGGTTTACAAACTGGACTGAAACGAAAAGAGCTGAAGAAGACGGGAAAAACTGGAAAATGCGTGTTAGAGGCCCTATTCTCCAGGAAGAGAAAAGGAACGAAGTCAAGAAAGTCAAAAGTGTAAACGACTGAATTATTATAATCATTCATTGTTTTCATGCAATATTTTAAGGGGGATTGATCGTATCTTGTTTAACGTCGTTCTTGAGAATTGTTCATTCATATAGAGACGTCACCAAGACCGGTAAAGGGTTTCAAATTTAGGCCTATATCGACGCTTGCGGCCATTGAGCAGTGAGGGTTTTTAGCCTGTCATAACTACTGTGACATGGGAGGTCCGTTTTAAGGTCATATCCGAAGATCCGTGACATCTAAACCTGATGCCGAGCGATGGGCGATGAAACTGTCATTACCTGTTTGAACGATTTAGGTCTGTCGCGGCCGGGATTTGAACCCCGACCTTCCGCATGCGGGGCGAAAGCACTACCTCTGGATGTTTATTCTAAGGAGGAAATACAATTCCTCCGCCTAGTTACTCCCCGCAGAATGCTCCTTTTTGGGTATTAATTGGTCTGTTAATTTAAATGATCAGCTGCAATTAACAGTCAAATAAAACATGGCTTTGTAAGTTAAACAATACTCATGATGCGAATGTTCTTATTATAATTGAAGATTACTAAGAAGGCAACACGGTATCAAACTTATGCTTGGACGAGGTACAATGCCGAGGAAATGAAGAAAAGTTATGTTATGCAGGTTGAAGATCGTGAAATGTTTCTCATTCTTGAACCCGCGAAAAACATATTTGACTGAGGTGAAGCCAGATTGACAATGGCTTTTGCGAGGGATGATAATTTCCAATGTTATCCTCTCTTGCATACAATACTTGTTATATTACACAGAATGAACAAGTTAATATAACAAACAGTTACGGATCCCATAGATTGTGTAAAGAATACAAAATTAAGAACAGGGTAAATACAGGCCCGTGGATATACGGAATGTGCGTTATAAACTAGCATGTATTGCAAATACTTAATAATTGATTTATTGTTAACTACTAATAGTAATTTTGGTCATTGACACTTCAATATTCAGTATGCCCTCATGAACACCGATGGCTGCCAGACAATGACCTCCATTGTTCGCAATTTAGTCTCTAAAATATATCATTGGATGTTGTTCCACTCTAACTGGAGAGCTTAGGTCAATTTTTGCAGAGTCTGAGACTATCATTGTCTTCGGTGGAGGTACCTATCCAGTATGTCCCGTGCGTGTTTGATAGTGTTCAAATCTGCTTAATTGGATGCCCGAAAATCTGGATATAAAACAACAAACAGATCAGGGCTTCGAGAAAAATCAGTGTTGTACACAAATGCAACTATGTGCAATCCGTACGATATGACGTCACAATGAAAAAGTACGTCACGGCGAACAAGTTCTCATAGTTGCATTGTGGGGAAAGCGTCATAATATTTTGTCGTTAATCACCACCGTAATCAAGTCAACCGACCGTTATCAAATCATACGAAATTTTGATCTTTAAAAAATTATCACGATTTATGCATCAATTTCCAGACATGTACACTAGTAAAAATGAAAAGTTGAAACCCTGAATTGTGACTCCCCCACCCCTCCATTTTTTTACTAGCAGAACTGCTTTTCTTTATTCTTATAACAAAGAATTTTCATACAGTTATGGCAGCAATTTTATTTCTTTGCTCCCCATCTCATAACTTTGAACAAGAGTATCGCAAACGGTACAATATACGGCCGTCGGACAGTGAAAATCTACCTGGAAGCATATTGTGCACTCTGAATTGATACAACACATATTCTGAATAGAAAAGCCTTAAAGTGGGTCTTGGTACACCAATCCATCTAACATGTGAACTGATTGTGTATTTCTCTGAGAGTGAGTCTGAAACAAAATGCCGGAGCAATATCTATCTATGATGATAAACGTTCAGGAAAACAGATAATCTACTTTTAGCCCTGAAGTAGGTCATGGTGCACCAATGAAGTTGAAATGTGAACTGTTTATGTATTTCTCTAAAAGGGATGTTGTGACTAAATTTCAGAGCAAATACCAATACCTGTGACCATACCAAAAACAAAAACCGGAAATCTGTTTGAACTATTTCTACCCCTAAATTAATGTAGGTCATAGTGCGCCAATCCAGCTGAAATGCTAACTGCACTTGCCTTCCTTTGAAAGGAAGCTTTTGACTGAATATCAGGGCAATATCTGTATCCATTAATGAAAAAAGCCCTGAAATCTGTCTGACCTATTTCTAGTCCAAAAGTAGGTCAAGAATGGACCAATCCAACTGAAATGCAAACTGAACTTGTATTCCTTGGAGAAGAAGCCTTTGACTAAATATCAGGGAAATATCTGTATCTGTAATGAAAAAGCCTGGGAAACCGTTTGACCAATTTTTTTCAAAAAACTAAGTCAAGAATTAACCAATCCAGCTGAAATACAAAATGATCTTGCATTCCTTTGAGAGGAAGCCTTTAACTAAATATCAGGGCAATATCTGTATCTGTAATGAAAAAAAGCCCGGAAAACTATATGACCTATTTTTCCAAACAGTAAGTCAAGGATGGACCAATCCAGCTGAAATGCAAACTGAACCTGTATTTCTCGGACAGATATCCTATGAATAAATATTCGGACAATATTTGTATATGTAATGAAACAAGAGGCAAGGGGCCTTATAGGTCACCTGAGTATCATGTAACAACCTTCCAATGTTTGAATTAGGTTTGCGTTTAAATATAAGAATTTTACTTTTGGGTGGAAGAAACATTGAATAGCTATGTGGTCATGAAGTACATGTGTCATTTTTATGTTCAATCAATAATCCTTTTTAAAAAACCTAGGTCTGAGACATCATAAAGAAAAGGGTTATTTACTCCTTAGATAAAACCAATATAAGAAGATGTTCAAAGAATTTCTACATTTTCACTATATGACCAATGGAGCCCCACCCTAATACAAGAACCCCTGCCACAGGGGCCATGAATTTCACAATTTTGGTAGAGGGCTCAACGCTCATTATAATTACGCCCACAGTTTGGTTTCTTGATGTCCAGGAGTAAAGAAGAAGATTTTTTAAAATTACACTCATTTTGATGGTTTTTGCCCCACTCCTCAGTCCCGAGGGGGGGGGGGGGGGCGGGACCACGAATTTCACAATTTTTGCTCCCCTCCACCAACAGATGCTATATGCCAAAATTGGTTGAAATTGGTTCAGGGGTTTCAGAGAAGAAGCTGAAAATGTTCAAATGTTAACGCACGACGAACGACGAACGACGACGGACAAAAACAGAAGATTTTCAAAGAAATATTGCATTTCCACTATATAATCAATCAGCCCCGCCTTTGCACCAGAACCCCTGACCCAGGGGCCATAAATTTTAGTTTTGAAAGAAGCATCCTTGATCATCATTATCATACTATTAGTTTGTCTACTTAATACCCAGCAGCAGAGAAGAAGATTTTCAAAGAAATAATGCATTTTCACTATATGATCAATAGGGCCTCACCTTAATACCAGAACCCCTGACCCAGGGGTCATGAATTTCACAATTTTTAAAGAGGCATCCTTGCTCATCATTACCATGCTATTAGTTTGTCTACTTAATATCCAGAGACAGAGAAGAAGATTTTCAAAGAATTTCTACATTTTCACTATATGACCAATAGAGCCCCACCCTAACACACCAGAACCCCTGATCCAGGGGCCATGAATTTCACAATTTTTAAAGAGGCATCCTTGCTCATCATTACCATGCTATTATTTTGTCTACTTGATAGACAGAGAAGAAGATTTTCAAAGAATTTCTACATTTTCACTATATGACCAATAGAGCCCCACCCTAACACAAGAACCCCTGCCACAGGGACCATGAATTTCACAATTTTGGTAGAGGGCTCAACGCTCATTATAATTATGCCCACAGTTTGGCTTCTTGATGTCCAGGAGTAAAGAAGAAGATTTTTTAAAATTACACTCATTTTGATGGTTTTTGCCCCATCCCTCAGGCCCCAGGGGGGCAGGGACCACGAATTTTTGTTCCCCTCCACCCACATATGTTATATGCCAAAATTGGTTGAAATTGGTTCAGGGGTTTCAGAGAAGAAGTTGAAAATGTTCAAATGTTAACGCACGACGAACGACGACGGACAAAAACAGATAGCAATAGGTCACCTGAATGATTCAGGTGACCTAAAACGTGCAGGAAACTGTTTGACCTATTTTTAGTCCAAAAGTATGTCAAGGATGGACCAATCCAGCTGAAATGCAAACTGAACCTGTATTTCTCGGACAGATATCCTATGAATAAATATTCGGGCAATATTTGTATATGGAATGAAAAAAGTCCAGGGAACTGTTTGATCTATTTTTAGTCCAAAAGTAGGTCAAGGATGGACCAATCCAGCTGAAATGCTAACTGCACTTGTATTCCTCTGAAAGGAAGCTTGGGTGTAAATATCAAGGCAATAGCTGTATCTGTTACGAAAAAAATGTCCGGAAAACTGTTTGACCTACTTATAGCCCTAAAGTTGGTCAAGGACCAATCCAGCTGAAATGCAAACCCACTCTTACAATTCTTGAATGAGATATTGTGATTTAAAATTTCAAAGTTGTACATGCATCCGTTTTTTAAAAATCCGGAAAACATGACCGGGACGGAGGGACGGACAGCCAACCGGCCAGACGCACGGACAACGCCTTACCATAATACGTCCCGTCTAATGACGGGCGTATGAAAACAACGTAAAGTGGTCATGCATGTACTCATTATATTTGATAGTACCTTGTACATTTTTCACGAAAACTTGTCCAAGTTAATGCAGAAAACGTTATCTCGTTGGACAGACTAAATATTTAAACCTCGTCAGAATCGGAGACGAAATCATGGTTCCGATATATCTTATTGTCCATTGCAAACCTTTATGATAAATTAATTTAGTATGCATTCGATATCAAGTGTTCTTGTGACCACATCACATGAAGTGATATAATGCGCATGGGTCAACCAAACGTTTTGCTTCATGTAAGCTAATTTTGAATTATTGATTTTAGAATTAAAACGTCTGATTTTGCATTATTTTTAAATTCTCATTTGGTAGCAAATGTATACTGATCAGATTTTGTGATACACCTGATGCAATACGTTTGGTCGTATATTTTTAGATTATCTTGTTTCGGAGTGGTATATATGTCACGGTATTTTGGCAAATACTGAAATGAACTCAATTTTAGATCATCTGCAAAAGCGAAATCTCGTAATATCTCCACATCTATTTTTGCGTGGTAATTGCTGTATATTTACGTACATCCATTGATTCTACATTGTTGTAGGATGAGAAAAAATAATGCGACAAAATATTGAAATTCTATTTTCTTCATAAAGCATTCACTTGACAATCACCAGATTTGTTTGAGGGTTATTCCCTATTTGCAGCTAAGTTAGAATCTACCACCTAAGTGTATTCCAGTTATTGTTAAATAACGATAGTCTTTCTCCTGAGTTGTTGTTGAGGCGTCTTCTTTGAAATGAAAACGGGGATCGCATTCGTCTTACAACAGACCGGAAATTTCTAGTGACCAAGCCCCTTCTTTCGTCCGAATTATCTGTAAAGGGTCGAAAATTTATTCGACGTAAGCGCCTGGTTCTAAGTCCTCCGAATCGTGTTCTTTCCCCTGAATTGTCTCTGAAAGAAAACCTACGCCTAACATTTAACATGCGTCCACCGAATTTTTCACCGGAATCTAACCGGAATCTTCGAAAATTGCGAGCCCCGAAAGACGAAAGTCTGTTTCGTTGTTCGCCCGAGTCGTTCCATCGTCGTCCAAAACGAAAATTCCTGATTCTACGTACTCCAAATCGTTCTCCAGAATTATCTCGTACTCGATTGAATCTACCTACTCCAAAGCGTTCTCCAGAATTATCTCGTACTCGATTGAATCTACGTACTCCAAAGCGTTCTCCAGAATTATCTCGTACTCGATTGAATCTACGTACTCCAAAGCGTTCTCCAGAATTATCTCGTACTCGATTGAATCTTCCTACTCCAAAGCGTTCTCCAGAATTATCTCGTGCTCGTCTGTAAAAATTCCTGTAAGCTCTATTGATTCCGAATCTCTCACCTGAGTCCAATCGATTTACCCTCCTGCGTAAGGAACCATATAGACTTGCCCACGATGTTCCTCTCTCTCCAGAGTTGTTAGGGTTTGATCTTCTGATAACATTACCAAGGTAAGAAGGACGCCAATGTCGACGAGTTCTTAACTCTCCAGAATCAGATTGACGGCGCCAGGAAGAGCGCAGGGATGAAAATGGAGAACGCACCGTCCGTCCGAAGTTGAAGCCTGAAATCTCACCCGAATCCTGTTGTCTGGAAAGGGCGTTTTGCGAAAACGGGTTATAGACCGATGATCTCAGTGAGTTGCGTCGTCCCAGAATCTCGCCAGAGTTTTGATTGAGAAAATTAAGGTACGGGTTACCTAAGGCATTTTGAGCCAAACAGGATGCGATGTAGAACAGAGCAACACCGGAGATAAGCATCGTATCTGAAAACCAACAACAATGACATGAATGAATGAAAGGTAATGTGTAATATAAATTATTTTTCCTCACCATACCCTCGAATTGATGAAATCACACCATTAAATGTTTCATTGCCTTGCAATAGTAATTATGGCCATCGTATGAACAGTGATCAATCTCATAACTCTTATAAGCAATACAAAAAAGATAGTTGGGCAAACACGGACCCTTGGACAAACCAGTGGTGGGGTCAGATGCCTAGGAGGAGTAAGCATCCTCTGTCGACCTGTGACACCCACCGTGAGCCCTATATCCTGATCATGATGTCTTCTTATTTATCAGATATATGTGGATATAGCTGTATATTCATATATCTATGTACAAAATATATTACTTAATCGAAAAAACTGAGAGGAGGTAAAAATGAATGTGAAATCCTGTTTTGGGGTATCTAATCAAAAATTTTGAAAACGATTATGCTAAAGAAAAATCGTAGAGAGTGATAACAATCTGTATGCTACCCTTCTCAGATCTAACACAGAAACATAACTCATAGTATATCATGAAAGGTAGAAATGGAAGTTTTCTTTCCCGAAATGTTTTACAAATAAACAAATTACTCAAAAGTCCGTGATCTTCCAAGGGGGCTAGGTCTCCACATCTCTCGCACCTAATAAATAGCATATGTAACGTGTTTGTCGGGCAATGCTCCTGATTATCATTTAACATGCTAAAGAAAAGCCATATCAAAGGATATATTCCATTTCCATTCTTAAAGTCAATTTTTTGTTTCTATATTTTTCCATGAAGATAACGAACAGTGTATATGAGAATAGGAAATTTAGTTGCGGAAAATACATACCTTATTCAACACGACTCTCTGCTTTAGTGTGAAGAATGTGATGTAAATTTCGTTTTATACTGACTATTTGAATTAACAAAAGGATCATCTATCACCCACTTTCTATTGTATTAATCCACCCAATCAATCTTTTAAAACCATTTTATGTTCACAAATAACACAGTTATGATCTATTGTGCTTATCACACCTTCTGCTCTTATGTTGCATTGTTAAATCACCGAATTTTACAAGATTGTGGTTAATTAGAATTTTTGAATAATTAATGTATTCTTTTTTTTTCCGCAGAACACAGCGCAATCAATATGTGCCTATTGTAGTTATTTTATGCTACAATCGACGAAATATCATCAGTGTTCAGTCAAACATTAACTGTTAGAGAATAACGTTGCTATATAAGTCTTCGATGTGGAAATGCATTGTACGTAGAATAAAGCATGAAACAAAAGGACAAATAGCATGATTTGATATTTCATAATTTACTTTACATTTCCGCATTCATATACAAATACGCCCCACTCCTCTCTCTCTCTCTCTCTCTCTCTCTCTCTCTCTCTCTGAAATGTTTCGGACTAATTAGTACCCTGACACCGATGTCGCTAAATTGTTTCGCACAGATGCTTTTGATGATTGAGTGCATGTGATCTGTTACCATAGGCACGTGTTTAAGAGTTGCAGAGAGGGATGTCGACCCTTGCACTCCATGAGTGCACACATTAGTTTAACAAGTTCAGGAACATCTCGTGTATTTACACAAGTACTATTTTTCAAAATACGTTATCGTCTTCAGTAGTAGATTAATACCGGATATATACCACAAATGTTGTTTTGATCCTCATCAATTGTCACATACATAGAATATATTTCATCTTAGTCCAATTATCCTAAAAGAGTCCCAACCCTCATTCTCCACTCCACCCTTGGCAGATTTAGTCAGATCATAGTCACGTGTAGATGAGTTAAGCTCGTATACATGGTATCATTGTAGCTAACGAAAATAGGTGCATCATATATATGTTTGTAAAAGTTGTCGGTTCAATATTGTGTTGGTATTCAAGGGTGGCGGTTCATACTTGTTTCCACCACACTATCATTGTTTTACACATTATGAACTTTTTGTTGCATTTTAATCGATTGAGGATTGATACTCCAGTCTAGGTACTGAAGATGCACAATCCCAATTCAATTCACAAAGACCACAGCTTAGAGTAGCTGAATGAACACCTGGGCTGGCGAAGGTGCCAAGAATGAGTACAGTCTATTTAGATTTTAAACCGATTTTGAAATTAAGTCACGTGAGATGAAGGCGATGTTTGTAATATTGCTTACAAGCAACACAGCTTTCAAACACAAACATAGGGCGTGAAGGTAATCTGTGAACATTTAAGTGATATACATTTACCTTGGATTATAACAGTTTATTTCCTTTTTGCGTCTCTCTCTCTCTCTCTCTCTCTCTCTCTCTCTCTCTCTCTCAATGAAACACAAAAAAACCCTGGTTCATGGGTTATTTTGTGAACTGATTATAATGTATAGTTCTTATTGCTTTATAATATATGAATTTAATGTTTACCCCGTGGTTTCTTGATATGAAGTAGATATCAATAACAAGACACATTTTCACGTGTAAGAACTTTGAACCTATACACTGAGGTCGCGATAGTCAGGATGTAATTTTTACATAGTTGGTTCTACACCGCATGAAAACTTTTAGTTTATTCAGAATAAGATTTTCAGTATAGGGTTCCTACAAAAGACTAAACGCTTTTCGGGAAAGCACTAAGATTCATGATATATGGATTGTGAAATCTGAATCTGTACATATGAAAGTGCTTGTATATTCATGTTCATTTACCATGCGGGTTCCATCTGCTTGTTGAAAATAATACTTCCGAAGAAGTTCCTTTCATACTCCAATAAAATTTCAATGCGTATTGTGTGCTCGTCCAGACCACGAAATCAGTGTCAATAAAAGTAAAGATACCGAACGGTTACTCTGCAGGTTCAGTCACAAGATGTACAATTTGATATGCAAACATGATTTTGACTACGGATAACTATGTTTACCTGATCAGTATATAGGGCTCACGGTGGGTGTTACCGGTCGACAGGGGATGCTTACTCCACCTAGGCACCTGATCCCACCTCTGGTATATCCAGGGCTCCGTGTTTGCCAAACCATCTATTTTGTATTGCGTATAGGAGTTATGAGATTGACCACTATTCGTTATCTTCACCTTTCATAGTGTAGATTGGTAAGATAATCATAAGTCCCATTGTTGGGTTGGGCGAAGTCATAGTCCATATTTTGAATTCAATGTTTTAATGATCATACGAGTGACAGAAGCCCCTTTTCCATGTTTTATTCAGTTTTCGGATCTCAAAGAGGAACTCAAACATAAAATGGTAATCGTTTCTGAAACAGCATAACAATGGAGGGGATTCATTGCACGTTCCACATTATACGAGTTACATGTTTATAGATACTGCAGTAGCAGATGTAGAAATTAGATTGTTTTGATGATCAACTTGTGTCTTCTCATTGCAAGAAAACCAGAAGAAAGTATCACCACAAAATAGAAGTCGATATCGGTTGACGAATAGGTTGAAATTTAGATGAATATCAATAAATGTCAGAAAAAGTTAACTCCGTGAAGAATGATCATGAAAATGACTGAATTTTTAACGAAGTAAAATTATTCACATAATTTTATACGCATTTTGTGGCTACAACAGAAATTCGCGAATTAAAAAGGTTAGATAACAAACAGTGATCAATCCTATAATACTATAGAGAATACAATATTGGTAGGAGGGCACACACGGACCTGTGGTGAGATCAGGTCCCTATGAGGAGTATGCATTCTCTGTTGACTAGACATATACTCCTTGAACCATCTATCTTGATCAAGTAAATAAAGTGATACGTAGTCACAATAAGATTGAGAAGAATTGACTAAGAATTGTTACGAAAACGTCACATACCATTCCACCTTAGTACATGTATATGTTGTATTTACAAATTAGAGCATTATGATAACTATGCAATTTATAGATGATTGACTTCTGTGAAATCAATTCATTTGCCATTAGCCTGCTCTGGTAAAAAGTTCATGATACGCTGAAGATGATATTGCATATCAAATCAGCTGGGAGTGTGGAGATAACGAACAACGATCCTTTCACAACTCCTATAAGCAATACAAAATAGAGAGTTGGGTAGATATGCCAGAAGTGGGATCAAGTGCCTAGGAGGAGTAAGCATCCCCTGTCGACCGGTCATATCCGTCGTGAGCGATTTATCTCGATCGGGTAAGCGGCATAATTAATAGTTAAAATCAATGTGTCAGGAATGGCGTAACAAAATGTATTAAACACGTCAAGCACCATTTGACCCAAATCATAGATTTGAATTTGTGGTACTTCACCTACAACTAGTGACGTCTCAATATGAGTGAAAAATTATCGATGGGACGTGGAAAAAAAAATTTATCAATCAACAACCAATTAAACTAGACACGCTTCCGTTTGCATAAAGTTGAGGTATGGAGTTAAAAAAAAAACATGCAAGTTTGAAACGGATGTGAACTAAAATCTATGTAGTGTCTTTTATAATCGTGTTCATGGGATACATAAAATCGACAAATGGATGAAAATGTATAATTATATGGACGTTACAACGATCTAGTTCGTCAATACAACCTACTATTGGGTCAAATGCTGTCTGACATGTTTCATACTGATTGTTAGGCCGTTTTTGGCACACTAATTTTTACTACGAATAACTCCGTTCACCTGATCAGGATATGGGGCTCACGGCGGATGTGACCGGTCGACGGGGGATGCTTACTCCTCCTAGGCACCTGATACCACATCTGATGTGTCCAGGGGTCCGTGTTTGCTCAACTATTTATTTTGTATTGCTTATAGGAGCCATGAGATTGATCACTGTTCGTTATCTTCACCTTTCATATCGTTGATGCAGTGCCCAAAAGGAGTAGACATGCCCTGTATCTATATCTTCATCATGGATCCGTAATCAGAATAAGTGTGCTAAGAACGGCTTAGTAATTGGTATGAAACACGTCAGACAGGAACTGACCTAATGAGTGGTTTACTTAAAGATAGCTAATTATCCCCTCACTTTCCACAGTAATGTACAACAATAACACAAACTTGTAATTATACTAATTAGTGATAATCATAACGATGTTAATAATGGATTGTTGTGCATAAAAAGTCGGAACAGGATGACAACTCCATTTGCGTATTCTCATTCATTTTATTTTTTATTTGAATATGATTACAATACACCATTGATCATATTAACATTGTACAGAAACACTCGTATATGTCAAGATGACAAGCGGTTTATAGCATAAAGATCTTTCTACACGCTATATAATTAGAAGGACATCTAGTTCGCGTCGTGATTGACACTTGTAAACAAACTGAAGAACTATCTTAAAGATTGTGACAGAAGGAATGCTTCGTTGTAACCGCTAACAATTTCGAATGTAGGTCAGCAATAATCTTGCCAATACTTTCGTTTTAATTTTACTATACGTATTTTATATCTGACGACGTTTAATTTAATCTATTTAGGTAACTTTATATGATAATAGTCAGATAATTTCAAAGTTTCCAGCCATGAACAATAAAGATAGGAGTTTAATAGAACATTTAATGGACCTTGTTAAGTGTTTTTATTTTTGTTAGCATTTTATGAAGTTTCGGAATCCATTATAACTACCGTTACTCAAATTCATGTGTTCCATTTCCAAGAATATCAACTCCGTTTAAAACTGTAACATGATGTTAGTGAGTTTTGTATATTTTGTATTTTGTCTTTTGAAAGGAACTTGGAATATAAGTTTGATTACCGAATTAGAAATTAAAGGCACGTTCTTTAGTTTTAATAGTGAGCATTTCATGGGAAGTCAATATCGATATAAGCTTCGGCAGCAGGAGCCAATTCATATCCCTCATGTAAGTTATCTCCTTTTTCATCAATTCTGGTTTACTATGGAAGAATAGATGGTATGCATTGTATGGTTTAGGGTCTCTAATACAAATTTTTACATATTCAATATGTATATATACTTTATCCATTCTGCCAAGATGACAAGTTCTTCCTTTTTTCATTCAGTCCATCGTCTGGCATAATCGTTCACATAATTCATAATGTAGATGATATTCGTTCGTCAATTGACAGATTGGGACACCATGGATTCAGAAATGGATAACTTCAGGTCGTCATCCTCAGCTGCATCTACATCACCAGTAATCCAGTAATGACATCACGAGTTGGGCTTTAGTTGAAAGATGAATAATAAGAACATTCTGGAGGATTTGTAGAAGATTGCCTATATCCACGCACTGTCAAGTTTGTAGTGAAACATTCTGGATGGAATAGTACAAGTATGTACGTAGGAAATAGAAGGTGTAGACTTAGACTTGAAATAGGATAAAATAGAAGACCTCCTTATGCCCAAGAATGTTCCTTGCCTTGACGGTATCTATTTCTTTGCTTGTATATTTAATTTAAAGGAATCGAGGATGTGATTCGGAAGAATTATCACTCCTAATTTTGGTGGTTTAAAGAGGCTGTGATTGGTTATATATATATATATATATATATATATATATATATATATATAAAGCACAGAAAATTTCACTTTATGTGGATACCCACTTCCGCCCCTACCCGGGGTTGAACTCACGACCTGCGGAACCAAATCTCCTAGCAGCATGTAACCAGCGCGCTAGACCGCTCAACCATCTAGGCAAGTCAAAAAACTTGGAATTCTCGCCACGCTGTCACACGCTACACGGTCATTGAGAATGGAAATGGGATACAGTTATTTAACGTACATTTAAAAGGATCATACATGATACACACTGCATTCGAAATATTCTATATAAAGCACAGAAATAGCAATGAACTCTTAAATGAACATAACTGCCCTAAGTGAAGAAATAATTAATATATATATATATATATATATATATATATATATAAAGCACGGAAATAGCAATGAACTCTTAAATGAACATAACTGCCCTAAGTGAAGATATATTTTAATATAAAGCACAGAAAATTTCACTTTATTTGGATACCCACTTCCGCCCCTTCCCGGGGTTGATCTCACGACCTGCGGAACCAAATCTCCTAGCAGGATGTAACCCACGCACTAGACCGCTCGACCATCTAGGCAAGACATAAAACTTGCTTTCGATGACGATGGAATTCTCGCCACGTTGTCACACGCTACACGGTCACTGAGAATGGAAATGGGATACAGTTATTTAACTTACATTTAAGAGGATCATACATGATACACATTGTATTCGAAATATTTTATATAAATTCAAAATTGGTACTGTGTAAGTTTTACATATAAAGCACGGAAATAGCAATGAACTCTTAAATAAACATAACTACCCTAAGTGAAGATATATTTTAATATAAAGCACAGGAAATGTCACTTTATTTGAATACCCACTTCCGCCCCTACCCGGGGTTGAACTCATGACCTTCGGAACCAAATCTCCTAGCAGCGTGTAACCAGCGCACTAGACCGCTCGACCATCTAGGCAAGTCATCAAACTTGCTTTCGATGACGATGAAATTATCGCCACGCCATCAAACGCAACACGGTCATTGAGAGCGAAAAATGGATAGTTACATGTATTTAACGTATATTTACAAGGATCATCAACACACATTGCATTTGAAATATGTCAGAACAAAATTAACTCCGAAAGGAATTAATGTATTTTTAACCAAATAATATTATTCACACACAGATATATTATTAAGACATTGCATGTTCTAAAAAAAAAATTCGTGCTTGTGTAATATTTCGTGTAAAGCAAGACGCAAATCTGATTAAAAGCTACATTTTTATGAAAATTTCAAGAAAGTAGGAAGAAATTATGACAACAAAATAGAAATATATATCGGTTGACGAATAGGTTGAATCTAGATGAGTTTCAACAAATGTCAGAAGAAATTAACCCCGTGAAGAATGATCAGGAGAATGACTGAATGTCTTTCAAAGTAAAATTATTCAGTTAATTCAATACGCATCTTCTATGCTCTAATTAAAAAGTTAACGATTCAAACAGTGATTAATCTCATACTACTATAAAGAATACAAAACAACAAGAGACACGAATACCCAAATATGGCCCTGTAATTTTGAGTAAAATAAAGTATCTTCATTCCGAAATCTCATCATGATATGGAATAGCTTAGACTTTTTTCTTTATAAATCCAGTGTGGGTTTTTCCGGCGAAAATGTACGCATGTTGAAATTATAACATGCAGAACCAATAACAGTTGTGTTAATTTTGTAAAAGTTGATAATTTTCAACAATATGCAACAGAAATTAGTGTAACCCCCAAGCCTCGATCCAATCAATATTAATGAATTGTAAAATAGTATATTACATACTGCATAGAAGTTAAGAGTTTTGTTGGGGGGGGGGGGGTTGGATCGAGGCCTGGGGGATATGCGAATTTTTAGTTTTTATGTTCTGTAAATAACCGGAATTTCACATTCCATGCACGAAATCTGAATGTTTTTCCAACCTATAGATTTAATACATCGAATAATATTCAAAAATTATAGTTGGGGGTTGTTCCAATGTCTTTTTACGAAACCAGTAATTATTCAAAGTTAATAAAATATAATTATTTCAAACAATATATTATTAAAATCAAACCGGATTCTCGACATCGTCGAAATCGGGCTACGTATGTCGGTCGATTTCGCCCCCAAAATTTCAAATAGATTATATGCTCAATCTATGAAGCTAAATATATATGCAATCATGTTAGGACTTGTTTGAAAAACCTTGTACTAGTTAAATAGTTTTAGTTATTTAATCAAACAAAGTTAAGTCCTCCAATCCACACTAGATACAATCGAGATCCATCCATCGTCTGCGCCTTTACTTCCACACATTTTCTTTATACGTTATACCCCTGTACATATTTTTTAATCATCTGATGACCGTTGAATTTAATGAATACATGGCTTCATATGTTTCATCTCCGTGCATTCAATTTTCTTGGCACTGATGAACATGTTGAAATCGATATCACAGTACATAAAGACTTGGAGGGCCTAGGGGTGCCTAACTCGATATGCTACTTGTAGATGTGAAGATAAAGATCCCGTATTGTTTAATGATTTCTAAAGTTATCGTACAAATATATGGGTACCAGACAAAAATTAGGCGTCCACATAACATTACAAAGGATGTTAACGTGTCAACCGATTTGGACATACGTCATCGGGTACCGTTATATTTCGACACACAGCTATTCTGGTTCATTGCATATTTTATCCAACATAAATCAATATATAGAAATTCATACATACAAATATGAATACGAAAAATATATCTAGCAATGTGGAGCTTGTTTTGCTTCTAAATGAAATTCATTGACAAACAGAATTACATTAGATCTAATTATCAAAAATACAAGGCAGTTAATTAAAAAGGATAATAATAAATAATTCGAAAATGAAAAAAAAAAAGTCAAAAGAATGTTACCGAAAATAGTGTATATTTCATTGTTTCAATTATATTCATTATTTAAAATTCAGTGTCATCAGCAAAATGTAAAACCATAATTCTGATAACAAAATAAAAAATGAAAAATGAAAAAAGAAGAAGATATTATTGATACTGATTAAAATAGAGGTGATGTGAATGACACTCGATCCTGAAGTAAAAGTTGATGAATTATTTTTTTAAAATTATTATCTTATATAATATTATTAAAGGAAGAACCAAACACATTATTAAACCAAACTGTCCTACTTGATTTAGTTTGAGTGTTTGTAAAATGGAAAAAGTGTCTGATAATGAAAAAAAGATTTCCCTCATGCATTGTATGTAAGAAAAGAACTACACCTAATTACAGAAAGAAATGTGAAAGTGTTAAAATAAGCATATTCTTATGGTGGATGGCAAACTACAGATGTGTTAATTCACCTTGAAGTTGACATCTTGATTGATAAAATTCGTATTTCTATTTATGTGAATCTAAATCAGCCAATGTCAGTGGCTCATTTGGTAAACGGCGTAGACGTCATTCCATTTCATCCCAGACGTGCTCGATCGGCGATAATTCGGGGAAAACAGCTGGCCAAGGCAAGACATCGACATTCTGATAAACAAAATGTTCCCTGACTACACGTGCAACATATGGCCTTGCGTTGTCTTGCTGCATAGTGATGTGATTTTGCTGTCTCTGTATGAAGGGTATTACATGGCGCTGTATAATTTCTTCTCCATAGCGTACGCCGGTGAGATTGCCATTCATAATTTGTAGAGGGGTCCTTCCACGTGCTGTTATTGCACCCCACACCATAACGCTATATCCACCGAATTGCACAACACAAGCATCCTGGTACCACTCCCCAACGCAACGATATACTCTACAGCGGCCGTCCTTGCTATCCAAATGAAATCTGGATTCATCAGTGAACAGAATATTGCCGCAGTCCTCTATTCTGAATCACAGATGTCGTATGCACCACGCTACTCTAGCGATACGATGACGTTGAAACAGTATTGGGTGCACTGCTGGACGTCTTGGTCTGATGTTGTGCTCGCGCAGACAATTACGCACAGTTCTTTGATTGATTGGTTGAAGTCCAGGAATGCTACGAGCAGTCAAACTTGCTGTCTGGAAACGATTTCTCAGGTGCACAAGTCTAATGTGGTTGTCCTGTCGACACAACGTCACACAAGGACGCCCAGAACGTGGTCGATCCCGAGTGTTACCAGATGGTTGGAAACGTCTCCATAATGACTGGATGGTGTTCCGATAAACTCCAAAGTGCCTTGCTACGATATTTTCTACCATTCCAGCTTGCAGTATCCCAACAGCACGATTACGTTGGTTTTCGCTGAGTCGTGGCATAACAGAATGGTAAATTTTGTCCAACCTAAAGTGTTTTCCTTAACGAATAGTGTCCAAACAAACCTTTTACACTTTTTACGGCCAGTAAAACTCATGCGTACGAACACTTCAATGAACATCATATGTTCATTAACAATGAAAAAGTTCGTGTATCTGAGTCGGGTACAATCCGATATTGTTAAAAAAACCATCACCTTTATCGATTGTTTAGATTTTATAAATATAAACAATAAATATAGAAAAATTATACTAAATTTTATAATGTAGTTTCTTTTTTCCGCTAGTATATCTTTATTTGAAATGGTTTTGAAGTAGTTTACAAATCCAGTATTGGTAGGGTAACTAATATTCATCCGACCCATTGACATGCGAAATTTTGAAAGGACAGTTGGGGTATGGGTACGATTATTAGAAGTGTAATCAATACCAGGTTCATTTAACATACAGCTGTAATAATGAGCCTTACGAAGACAATGCTGTTACAAGCTTTGTCAGCTGGAACAAAAACATATTCCAAATGTAACCTATCTAATTCTTTTATTGCTTCTCGTTTACTAAACTTGCCAATGGACCACTCACATCTTTTATGAGCCCTATATCTTGACCAGGCAATCGGATTATTCAGTAATCAGTGTGCCAAGAACGTTCAAACATTTGGTATGAAACACGACAGACAGCTTTTGACACAATGACATGTTTATTTTAAGATACACTAGCATCCCCACACTTTCAACAGTAATATACAACAATAACACAAACTTGTAATTATACTAATTAGTGATAATCATAACGATGTTAATAATGGAGTGATGCTCATAAAAAGTCGAAACAGGATGACAACTCCCTTTGCGTATTCTCATTCATTTTATTTTTTTTATTGGATTATTATTACAATACACCATTCATCATTATTAACACTGTACAGAAACACTCGTATTTGTCAAGATGACAAGCCGTCTATAGCATAAAACATTACTCAAGCAGATATACTCAACAAGCTATATAATTTTAAAAAACGTCTAGTTCCTGATTAACATGTGTAAACAAACTGAGGAAATATCGTAAATATTGTGAGAGGGGGAATGCTTCGTTTGAACCACAGAAATCATTCGAAAGTAGGCCAGAAATAATATCGTCAAAACCTTTGTTTTCATATTACATCTAATGACATTGAAAGTCTTCGAATTAGCTGACGTCTCCATGATATATTAGCTGGAGGAGTTCGATGTTTCCCGACGTGAAAAATAAAGATAGGGGTTTAGTAGAGCATTCACTGGATCAAACGATGTCTATGTAAGGATTGTGTGAAGTTTTGGAATACAATTAATTAAAATTCGTATATTTCAATTTTTTGGAATATTAACTGTGTCTAAAACTGTAACGTAATTTTTATGAATGTTGTCTTTTGAAAGGAATTAAGTGTTGGGTTAGCAAATGAGGAATTTAAGCTCTTTAAAAAAGTTTTGATAGTGAGTCTTTCACAACGCTGCTATCACTTTTTGCAGCAGGAAGAAGTACATATTCATCATGCAGCCAATCTAATTTGTTCATAAAATTTTGGTTTACGAAATATGGAAGGATATTTTAAAGTCTATAATACGAATTTTTAGATATTCCTATTTTATACTTTACGTATTCTAACTAAATGCCAAGTTTTTTCTGTATATATTTAGCCCATCGTCTGGTATAATCTTTGACATAAGTCGTATTAGATATGATGTTTCTTCGGAAATTCAAATATCGTGAGTCCTTTTTAAAAATAGATTATTGCGGGTCGTCATTTTGAACTATATTTCCATCAGCAGAAATGGAACTCAACTATACTTAAAAGAAGAATAACAAGAACATTTCGGGGATTTTGTATAAAGTGAAAATAACGAACAGCATCCCCTGTCGACCAGATATACCCTCCGTGAGTCCAATATATTTCGGCAGGGGATTCCTACATGTACTCCTCCTAGGCACCTGATCCCTCCTATGTTGTATCCAGCGGTCCGTGTTTGCCAAACTGTCTATTTTGTATTGCTTATAGGAGTTATGAGATTGATCACTGTTCGTTATCTTCACCTTTCATAAGATTATTCATATCTAGGGACTGTAAAGTTTGTAATGAAACAGTTTGGACACAATAGTAGATATACACACGTAGGAAATACAGAGTGTGGGCTTAGACTTGCAATGTGATGGAATACAAGACTCAACTTTTTTATGATAAAGAATATTGCTTATGCTGGTGACATATATTCCTTTGTTCATAAAAATCGACTGCATGATTCAGAAGAGTTATGAAAAAGATGAACATAACGATCAGTGATCAATCTCATAACTTCTATAAAGAAAGCAAAATTAAGAGTAGTACAAACACATAATTTGTTGTAGGTGAAAGAGTCTGTGATTGGTAACATTCATAATCATAAAATTCAGCCTGTAATTTGGTGTTGACAAAACCAAAATATGGACTTACTTTGCCCTCTTCAAAATCATGTTTACAGTTCAAAGTCACATATTAAAGTTTTGTGCGAATTTGTTGGCGTAAGGTGAAAGTCAACTAAATGAGACACCGTGTATATTTATATTTAGAATGAATGATGTCCATGACTACTCTTACTTCCTTGTGTAGCATTGATAAAAGTCATCCGTTTCACATTATCCCTATGTGGATTTGAAATACTTCGCACTCTGTATGGAAAAGCAATGTCTTGTATGTTAGCCCCGATTGCAACACGGAGCTTTGTGGATCCGTGCTCTTGAACCGCGATTTAAGTCTACATGTACATTGAAATGTATCTAAGCTAGCTACAAGTATAAGAAAGAGGAATATTTTATATAATTGATGAAGTTTCTGAAAATTATAATAAGAGGTACATGTATGGTCTAGATTTCGGTCGAAATGAAAAGCTAGATTATGCTAGTATATCTATTGATTTGGAACTTCAAGACGCTAGAAGTTATTTTGTATCATTGAAAACTAGTTTTAAAATGATTTACATATGTGGATCTTGGCACTGCTTGGAACAGATATTCGTAACCACGAGCTATTAGTAAAAAATAACAGACTTAATTATCTTCAAAAATGATATTGACTGGAACAGACACTAATATCCACAAGCTAAATTCCAAAACATCGTGCATTGGGATGTACTACAAAAATGAAACATTTACATCATTTCACAAGCATTACATGTTGATTTTGACTGCGGATAACTCCGTTTACCTGATCAGGATATAGGGCTGTCGGCGGGTGCGACCGGTCGACAGGGAATGCTTACTCCTCCAAGGCACCTAATCCCACCTCTGGTGTATCCAGGGATCCGTGCTTGCTCAACTATCTACATGTATTTTGTATTGATTGTAGGAGTTATGAGATTGATCACTGTTCGTTATCTTTACCTTTCATGTTGAACAATTTATTACCATCATATTGCCGTTATTTAATGGTAGGCGGCATTCTTGAATATACCAATTCTAGAAGGAGACAAAATATTCTTTTAATCCCAAAATTCTTGGAAAGCCGACAGACAGTACATAGACATGTAAACTTTGATTAGGTCTTTGATAACAGTTCGCCACCTCTGATATACCCAGGATTTCGTGTTTGTCCAACTCTTTATTTTGTATTGTTTATAGGAGTTGTGAGATTGATCCCTGTTCGTTGTATTCACCTTCCTAAACAAGAAACGTGGGGGATGCACCCGATTTTTGCAACAACGATTATGAGGTTACAATACAGGAATGTGCCTTTTTCTCAGTCTTCTCCTGATTCGATGACAATCTAGGTTTGATAATAGAGACACGATGGCGAAACAACGGTTTATGGACAAATCTACGTCCATATTGTGACATCATTTCAAAAAGTATCTTTGGTACATGTCAATTTATACCACATTTTTCAAACAAAACTTATAAAGTACATATATGAAGAAAATGCTTTTGTGAATAGTAGATTCCCACAATTTACTTCCACTGAAGGGAATACTATATCTTGGGAAAGAAAAACCTATCAGGTTGGTATTCTATTCAAGATAAAGACCCTAAAGCATGCTATTGCACCACGTGCACGGAGCAGAACAAAATGATTTCTGCCTATTTTGATTAAATCTGACAACATTCTTTCAAAAATAATTCTTCATTTGAGTATGAAATCTACGTCGTTTTTGGTGATCATAATTACAAGCCGTCATTTAGAATCCACATGTCAGGAGCTATGTTCCTTATCAATAGACCTAGGTCCGTTTTTATCCAACTCTCTATTTTGTATTGTTTGTAGGAGTTATGAGATTGATCACTGTTCGTTATCTTCACTTTTCATTCAATATATTCTATATTAGAAGAAAAAATACACTGTTTTGGCCTTTAACTCACAAATCAGATATATTGATAACGTTTAATCTATCAATACTTATTTTCATTGATGTATCGATTCGATACATTCCATCGAACTCGAAATGAAATACACCGCACCACAAAGTCTTTAACTTCTGCTTCGTACATAAATGTTTTATTAAATAAAGCTGTTAACGACAAATAGATAACTCAATTTATGACAAATAGGATAACTTTATCTTCTCTATCATCGACTTGCCATATCTATATAACAGAATCATGTTCTGCGTATGATCAGTTTTTACATTGAGGCACGCTAATGACAAATAAGTTCATAATTACTATAAAGAATACAAAATAAAGTGTAGAACAAACATGGAAGCCCTGGCTGCACCATATGTGGGATCGGGTGTCTTGAAGGCGTAAGCATTCCCTAGGACTGTTGACCGGCCACGGCCACCATAAGACCTGTATCGTGGATCAAGCAAAGGAAGTAAACCGTAGCCAGACTTCACAGCGCGTTACAGGGGGGTTAACAGCCTATTTGAAGTCAGCATTTCTCAAATTCTACGGTCGTTACAAGCCGTTAGGTCTAACGCTGTGAGACGTGTTTCATAACAGGTCGTTCTTTACATACTTAATTTTGACTGATCTCTGTTCGTTATCTTCACTTTTTCATGCATGAAAGTTTGTGTTCCTTACAGGATCCGTGAGATTGATTGCTAATTATTTTCACGCAATAACAACTCTAAATTGTTTCTCGTTGTCATGTGTAATGATGCCCTTAAATACCGGGTTTTGAAAGCCCCAATCCTGTATAAATACATGTTTCACACCTCGAACAAAATATTTTGCCTATACCAAATCACTTGGTTACCCCCCCCCCCCCCCCCCCCAAGCCCAAGGTTCATGGTTTGGTAACCCTACTATTGTATTTATAATTATTAAACCAATAATTATCAATGAATGATAATAATCCAGGAAGGGCGTCATAGTTTCAGAATACGGTGCTGCAGTCAACCTAATTTGATTATCAAAACCAAACGGTTTGGGTGGCCTACGCAACCAACTGTCATACTGATATAAATATGTATGACTCTCTCTCTCTCTCTCTCTCTCTCTCTCTCTCGTATATGTTATGTCTCATCGCTAACACTTCATAATGTAACCATAATCACAAAGCGACACATTGAGCAATATGACTCATCATTTGAAACAAATTTAAGAGACACATGGACAGTTAGTCTAAATAAATGTTTCTGTTGATCACCCTGTAATCCACAAATTCTCTGTTTTCAGAAATGATATCTAGCAAACACATGGAAGTATTTTCTATCATGCCCGAAAATGTTTTTAAAAAAGTAGCATTAGTAAGTTCTTCGCCATTTGAAAAGACATGAAAGACACCAGAAACATGGTTAGAGGTATTTTAATGTGTAGAAAAGCCTTATCATCCTTTTTCGTGTGCACTATCACCTGCTTGTTGAATACAGGTCAACTCTCCTGGAGAGTACTACATGTATCAAACACAGCCTTTACAAAAAATGCACAAATCAAGATAGATACTGATGATCTTAGTTAAAGGATAAAAATTACAGAAAATTCATAACAAATTAAATTTGCGAAACCACGAAGAGTTTGATAACTCGTGAGAAATAAAAAAAAAATAGGAAAAAAAGTCACGTGACTCGGGCTAGGCTCAACGCGTTTATGTCTGCTCCGTGTCTTTGACAAATTTCAAGGAATTTAGGAAACTTTTCAAAAATTCCTTTGGACATATCAGTGTATATATGTTTACGTTCGATTGTGTGAATTTTTTGTGTGTTTTCATACACTTTTGGATTTTTCGCCTTTTTCTTTCTTTGTATTGTGAGCGAAATTCACGTCGGGTAACTCATCCGATCGAATTTATAACCACTACTCCAAGACAATGGAATTGCTTAAACCAGTCTATCTAAAGGACGGAGAAATTCAGTTTGGATCTACACGCTTTTCAGACTTTGACCTGTCGATCTCCGTTGGAAACAAAATAAATGACTTAAAATGCGTTCAAAAAGACAGAGATCTTTGGAGAATATATGTCGGCTCAGTGGAAAGTAGATCAAAACTTCTTACAGAGGGAATAGACCTTAGAAGTAAAAATGTGAGAGTATACGACACGAATCCTTATTCAGCGGGGATATCCAATCCTACTGAAAATGTTCTGAAAATAACAATCAAAGGCGTGCCTCTATCGGTTGATGACAACGAAGTAATCAAAATGCTTCAAGAATTCAATCTTACTCTCACCAGTGATCTGAAGTACGAAAAAATTCGTCATCCGGTTACTAGAAAAATGACCGGCATCCTTAACGGTAATAGATTCATTTATACCAAAGCGCTAGACGAAGGTATATTCCTTCCACGTACAGCTATTTGTGCCGGTTTAAGATGTACTATTTACCACTACGGTCAACCGTCCACCAAACGCACTCCACGGTGTATGAATTGCTGGGAGGAAAACCACTACACTAAGGAATGCCCAAACAATAAGCGTTGCAAAATTTGCAAATCCGAAGGTCACGAACCTGGAAACCATGAATGTGAATACTATACTGAATCAGCACCCAACGTCATTCCTTTTGCTGGCCAAGACAACTGTTTGTCTAACTTTTTCCCATGTGATTTGCAGTTATTTGGTGTAAACCATAAGTCTGCAGAACACGCCTTTCAATACGTGAAAGCGATGCGTAGCGGTGATCTACAGAGAGCTTCAGCAATACAAATAGCTAAATCTGCCCTAGATGCGAAAAAAATTGGGAAACACGTCTTGTCGTCACCCAGTTTTTCGTTAAACCAAATCCAGATTATGACAGAAATTATAGAGGCCAAAGCTGAACAAGTTCCGGTTTTCGCCGATTCTCTCAAAACCCAAAAAAGGAATCATGTGTTTGTTGAGTCCACATATGATGATTTCTGGGCTTCTGGGCTGGACAAGGATGCTACCATTCACACGTGTGCTGAAGCTTGGCCAGGCACAAACAAACTTGGCTGCATTCTCTCAGAAATTGCCTCGCGTCTCCGCCAACCTCCAAATCGTCCTCAGTCTCTCCAAACTACCCCAATAGAGAAAACCAGATCTCAACAAATAAATCTCGAACAGAATACCCCTAAAGATAGAACCAGATCTAAACAAGCGACTCTCACACAGACACAGACTACCCCAAGAGAGAGAACCAGATCTCAACAAGCGACTCTCACACAGATGAAGAGTGTCGTCTCGGGAACCAAAACGGCATCTCCTAAAGGAAATGCATTTGACTCTAAAAATCGCGGCGGAAAGGGCTAATTTCACCTTACATTTTGTGCTCGCATAATATCCAAACCCTTAACTCGGAATTCAAAAGGACAATGTCTTTGTTTCTGTTTAAGGTAAATAGAAATGTTTTTCTTTAGTATGAATTTTTTGTTTGAAGCATGGACAACCTTAAATTTGTGTCTGTTAATGCAAGAGGTTTAAATACCAAAGAAAAGCGTTTAAAATATTATAATTGGTTAAAACATTCAAAAATAGATATTGCCTTTTTACAGGAAACGCATTTCATTGAAGAAAACGAATCGTTGTATAATTTTTCATGGTATGGAAAAGCTATACACTGCTTTTCTGATTCAACATTTGCCAGAGGTGTTTCAATACTGACTAAAAATGGATTAGACATTAATATTCTTAATACTCACAGATCAAAAGACGGACGAAAATTATTAATCAACGTGAAATTACATGACATAGAATTGACTTTAGTTAATATATATGCACCAAATAATGAATCATGTAGAATCCAATTTTTCAAAAGATTAAGAACTTTCATTAATAATTACTCGAACATTTCATCCAATATTATTATATGTGGGGACTTCAACTGTAAAATAGATAATTGTTCAGATAAAAGCTCTAAAGTGTTAAATGACATAATAATTCAGTTAAATCTTGTCGATTTATGGACAAGTAAACATGATAAAACAGATGGTTTCACGTGGTGTGATGCTTCTGACATACCCAAAAGTAGAATCGATTTTGTATTCATTAGTAAAACTTTTCTAAATAAATGCAAATCTCCCATGCTACAGAAAATTCCAGGAACTCATTCTAATAGAACCAGAATGTCTGACCACAAAGCAATTAGATTTAATCTTAATATACACGATAACAAGAGAGATACAGGTTACTGGAAATTAAATACTTCCTACTTAAAAAGTAGCGAATATAAAAACCAAATTCTAAATATTATACAAAATATAAAAAACTCACAAGGAACAAACACGCAAAAATGGGAAATTTTAAAACATAAAATTAAGTTACTTTCTATACATTTTTCAATCAAATCGCAGAAAAATCTTAAGAATACAATTTCAAACATTGAAAAAGAAATAAATGAAATAGAATCTCTCCCACATTTCCAAATTGATATGAATAAAAAGAGAGACTTGGAGTCGCAATTAAATGACTTGTATGATAAAAAAGCAAAAGGAGCTCAAATTAGGTCACGCGCTAAGTGGATCGACAAAGGAGAAAAAAACACCAAGTATTTTTTAAGTCTAGAAAAAAAGCATCAATCACAGAATGTTATTAATGAACTACAGAACGAACGAAAAGAAACTTTAACTACTGATGAAGATATTTTGAGTGAAATGTGTAATTTTTATGAAAATCTGTATGATACTAAAAATATAAATTCTTCTGACATTCAGAATTATTTAAATAATAGCAATATTAAATGTTTATCTGAGAGTGCGAGAAATAATTGTGACCAATTTCCAACTTTAGATGAATGTCGAGAAGCTGTTATGAGTATGAAACACAATAAATCGCCAGGTCTAGACGGTTTACCAACTGAATTTTATCAATGCTTTTGGGATCAGTTATCGGAACTTTTTTTTGGAATGCTTAAAGAAATTTTTTTATCAAATGAAATGTCTTTTTCCCAACGACTTGCTGTCATATCATTAATTCACAAAAAAGGAGAGAAATCCCTATTAAAAAATTACAGACCTATTAGCCTTACAAATACAGACTACAAGATAATTGCATTCATATTTGCTCGTCGTTTACAAAAAGTTGTCGATGATTACATAAGTAACGAACAGACAGCATATATAAAAGGAAGATTTATAGGAAGCAACGCACGATTAATATTAGATATTTTTTATTACTGGGAAAACAATAATCAAGAGGGCTTATTATTATTTCTCGACTTTGAGAAAGCATTCGATTCAGTTGAGTGGAATTTTCTGTTCAAAACTCTAGAAACATTTAATTTTGGAATTAATTTTATTAAATGGATTAAAATACTTTATAAAAATCCTATCTTCCGTTTAAAAAATAATGGCTGGATCTCTAGAACATGCCAGATGCACAGGGGAATTAGGCAAGGCTGTCCAATTTCTGCGATTTTATACCTATTTGTTGCAGAAATTCTATCAGATAAAATCAAATCAAATAATTCGATTCACGGTTTTAAAAATAAAAACTTCGAAAATGAAATTAAAAATATTCAACATGCAGACGACATGACACTGGCTTTAAGTGATACCGATTCTCTAAAACATGCAATAAACACCATTAAAAGTTTCTGTGAATTAGCAGGGTCAAAAATAAATTTCACAAAAACAGAATGTATTTTACTCGGAAACCTGAGAAACCAGCTTGAAACAGTAGAGGGAATAAAGGTAACTAAGAAAGCCGTAAAATGTTTAGGTATTCATATAGGTCAAGATAAGATTGAATGTTACAATAAAAACTGGATGAAAATATATCACGAAATTGAAATGTTATTTGAATCATGGAAGAGAAGAAAACTATCATTATTTGGAAAATGTACAATCATTAACTCATTGGCTTTATCAAAATTGACTTATGTTGCAAGCATTTTAGAATTACCCGATCCTAAGTTTATAAAAGATATCAATAGGTTGATATTTAATTTTTTATGGAATAAAAAAGATAGAATCAAAAGGAACACATTGATAGGGGATATTAAAGATGGAGGGATAGGTGTAGTCGATATAGAGTCTAAACTTAAAGCCCTAAAGGCCATGTGGATTCCACGCCTTATTACAAGTAATCATATCATTAAAAAATATGCAGAAAGTTTCAGCAAAACTTTAAATCTTGACATTGATTATTTAGTTAAGACTTCTGAAACATCAACTAACAATTATGGCATTCTTAAAAATTTTCCAGTGTTTTATAAACAGGTGTTTTCTTGCTTCAACCTTTGTCAAGACAACACAAACCAAACTCTTAACTCCACTGAAAAATTCCTTCTTCAGCCAATATGGTAAAATGCAAATTTTCTCTTCAAAGGTAAATCAATATGTTTTGATGATTGGATAAAAAGTGGAATTTTATATGTTAAAGACATTTTTAATGAGGATGGGCTATTAAAATCAGGTAAACAAATTTATGATTGTCTTACTAAGAAAACGAACTGGCTATGCGAGTATAAGATGATAAGACATATTTTCAAAAAATTTGAACTCGGATATGATTTTTCTAAAATTCCCTACATTAAAACCAAAAATATTGATAAAAATTTATGTTTACAACATAAAACTAAAATTTTCTATTCTACTTTGATAAAGCATAAATTCCAAAAACCCTCGCTTACAAGGTTAAGTAGAGAGTTCCAAATAACAGATAAAAAGGAATGGGAATCAATATTTTTATTGAAAGTTAAATACATTGAAGACAAATCTTTAGCAGAGTTTAATTATAAACTAATACACAACTTATTGAGTAATAATCTCCTTATTAGCAAATGGAACAACACTGTAACAAATAAGTGTAAACTGTGTAGAAATGAAATCGAAAACACAAAACACCTTATTTTTTATTGTATTAATGTACGACATATATGGAAGGTCGCAAGTACCTGTATTAATTTCACAATTACTTGGAAACATATTGATGTTGGGTTTTATTTGGATAATACTGAGTTGATAAAGATATATAACTATTTTCTTTCTTTTATTGCATTTAGAATTTATAAATGTAAGATGTATTGTAGAGTTGTGCAGGTTGATGAGACGAGTGATTTTGTTATTCGTTCCATCAAGGAATACTTGAGATCGCACTGTCAGGTTCTCAGGTTTTTATATAAAACAAAAGAACAGAAGTTTTTTCAAAATTTTGTATCCAATCTATAGATATTCTTTATATCAAAATTTTTAACATAAAATTTAAACATTTTTACTACTGCTATTATATCTATGCACGCACATGTATGTATACATGTGTATATCTGTGTATTATATATACTTGTGTTATATCTGAAGCCACTATTCAGAGGGTCAGTCCTCTAATAGAGCTGCCCAATGAGTCGGATATGAACTGTCGTGATATATGTGGACTCATTGTGGCAGCGGGGCGTTTTTGAAAAACAACAA
Source organism: Ostrea edulis (assembly GCF_947568905.1). NCBI lineage: Eukaryota > Metazoa > Mollusca > Bivalvia > Ostreida > Ostreidae > Ostrea > Ostrea edulis. Next base: position 29,938,526 of record NC_079171.1, read on the forward strand.
CCAAAAACTTATCTTTATTATACACACACTGCCAAATATGTTTCTTACGCAGTATTATTCCGTCACTTGAAATTATGTTGATGTAAATTAATAACTACAATTGTTTGACATATACTGTATCTATTTTGATTCCATGGTAAAATAATAACCATATCTTATACACATTGTATCTTATACATGTATTTCATTTGTTTTGTATATCTGTATATGTTTTTGTCTTGTTTCATAAATAAAAATCTTGAAACTTTAAAAAAAAAAAAAAAACTCGTGAGAAATATACACAGATTTCTTGGTATACTCGAGAAAAGTTTACCAACATAGACATTTTTGGAAATATCTTATATTCGAATGAGACTTGCGATGTTGTGACCATGTACGACTCTTCTTCGCTGCTTTACCATTAATGTTCAAGCTTAGCTAGGATATTGTACAAAAACAATTTTTCATTGGATTATATGTAAGCATAATACACTGTAGTACATGGACCATGCATTATCACGCAATGCAAGAGAGATAACTCCTGTTTTGATATCAGTACAAAACTTCAAAGACTGATTAATTTACAGAACATCTCGTAATGGCACCTTATGATAAATTCAACGATGAATCCAATGGGAAGATATCTTCGTTAGTTATATAACTAAGTTACATACACAAAATTTGGACACATTTAGCATATATATTTCATTTTAGAAAATACAGGAAGGTAATAACTGTGCCGTCTCACACGTCAGATAGCGACCCAATGATAGCTTGTAATTGTAAATTTGATTATTATAACACAAGTGAATTTTCATGCTCTTCTATTGAATATTATTGGTACACGTATGTGATAGAAATGTCTTCAAAATGTTATATCCTAAGACAAAGACCTATAACGATATCTACTAGTCGTAGAAATGAAATACATGTACACAAACTTTATAAATGTCTGCTATTATGTTGACTAAGTACATGTATACCGCCGGGGTGGTCAAGAGGTACTGGGTAGAGCGTTCGCTGCGCATGCGTAGCGGAATCTTCACAGTAACTGAGAATGGACAACTATCTGATGTCTAATTGAATGATATTAAAGATCGTCCGATCGAATTTCTGCAAGATGAAATTTATCAAACAATTATCTAACAATTTTGCAATATATGAAAATGTATGAACTCAGGGAAGACGCTGTTTATTGTGTTAAAATCCCAATATCTAAAATACTATGGAATTTTTAAAGTATTGTTGCACATATTTTGCTATAGGGATTAAAGTGTATAATTTATTTATTCCAATTTTCCAGATTAGGCAGTTTTTACTGTACATCCATATCTATATCAAAATATATCAATACGCTTTGTGTTACTTTGTTATATGTATTTTATACCTATTGTTAGATCGTTCTTTATTGTTAGATCGTTCTTTATTGTTAGATCGTTCTTTAGACACTTTTAGCTCCGTTTCCTAGATCAAAATATAGGACTCATGGCGGGTGTAACAGGTCGATAGGGGGTGTATACTCTTCCTCCACCTCTGGTATACCCAGGGGTCCGTGTTTGCTCAACACGCTATGTTGTATTGCTTATAAGAGATATGAGATTGATCAGTGTTCGTTATTTTCACCTTTCATTATTATTGTATGAAATGTACACAGTCGGATCCAAATCGTCTTCCTACAGTTAAATACTTTTAAAAGACAACTTAACAATTCAATGCTCTGGCATCATATGTTAAAGATAAGCACTAATTGTTACAATGATGTAAAACTTATACGGTACCGATTTTGATGCACCAGATGAGCATTTCGACAAATAATGTCTCTTCAGTGATACTCAACCGAAATGTTTGAAATCCGAGATAACTATGAAGTTTTAGAGCTAAATATAGCCAAAAACAGCGTGCCAAAAAAGTGGAGCCAAATTCATCCAAGGATAAGAGCTATGCATGAGGGAGATAATCCTTAATTTTGAAATGAATTTCTAAATTTTATAACAGCAATTAAATATACATCCGTATTTTCAAGCTAGTAACGAAGTACTTAGCAACTGGGCTGTAGAGACCCTCGGGGACTAACAGTCCACCAGCAGAGGCCTCGACCAAGGGGTCATAATGTAAAACTTATACGGTACCAATTTTGATGCACCAGATGAGCATTTCGACAAATAATGTCTCTTCAGTGATACTCAACCGAAATGTTTGAAATCCGAGATAACTATGAAGTTTTAGAGCTAAATATAGCCAAAAACAGCGTGCCAAAAAAGTGGAGCCAAATTCATCCAAGGATAAGAGCTATGCATGAGGGAAATAATCCTTAATTTTGCAATGAATTTCTCAATTTTATAACAGCAATTAAATATACATCCGTATTTTCAAGCTAGTAACGAAGTACTTAGCAACTGGGCTGTGGAGACCCTCGGGGACTAACAGTCCACCAGCAGAGGCCTCGACCCAGGGGTCATAATGTAAAACTTATACGGTACCAATTTTGATGCACCAGATGCGCATTTCGACAAATAATGTCTCTTCAGTGATGCAATGATATCACTTAATCATGTACATTAACTCAGTTCATATACTTTCGACAGTATTTCGCAAATTCTATGGTAGTTATAACGATCTAATTTACGAACACGACCTGTAATTGGGTCTAATGTTGCATGACCTGTTTTATACCGATTGTTAGGCCGTACAAGGCACACTTTGCAATTTAATTCAATTTATTAGATATCATCGCCATTATGCAATGGTATACAGAGCTATAAAGACAAAAAGCTGTTATATATACAGTTAGTAAATAATACATGCATGTATTAAGGTAATTATCAAGTTAGGAAAAAACGGATTATTATTAGAGTGAAGTGTGGACATTCTAAGTAGGGGGGCACATTTTATTTTATTTTTTCTTAAACAAAACACACACACACACACACAAACCACACCAAAAAACGAAAACAAAACAAAAAAAACCCACAAAAAACAGTATTTATTGTTAAACATGATTTGTTTAAACATAAAAATATTTCTAATTTCTATTTTTAATAAGATGATAAAAATTTCATTCTTTGCATATCAGTTGAATACATAATGAAATTCACCTCTAATCTCTTGTAAATTACAGAATGTACATAATCTACCCTCCCTTGGTATGTTAATCCAACGCCCACCTTCAGCCAATAAATGATGATTGCATGTTCGAAATTTACAAAATGTAATCGCATCATTTTCTTTTCTTTTTTGACAATAGATTATGGTGATTATAATTTCATTTCTGTAGTTTAATGCTTTTGGTGAAATTTGAATCGTAGAGTGCCAATTATTTTTCAAATGATCAATTAATGTTAGTTTTACTTTAGCATTTAACCACCTTGCACTACATGGGGTTTGATAAAAATCAAATGTTAGAAAGTCCACAAGAGTTCAAAATAGTTTTAACATTTTCAATCCGATCAATTTCCCCTTTTATTTCTTGATTTGTGATAAATCCTAATTTATAAAGCGACTATGTAGATCTTTCCTTCTTTTACTAATCAATGTTGAGCATTAACATATCATTCGCGTTTTAATTTCGATTTCCATGGGGTATCGACCAAGTTCACCATATATCATGGAATCTGGCGTTGATTGTTTTCAATGTAGAAAAAGCTTGCAAAACTTGAGATGAGCTCTTTCTATAATTGTATCATTGGGAAATCTCCAAACTTCACATCTGTAAAACAGCATAGGTTATACAATCTTATCGAATAAATCAGGTTGGCACTGTATTGATATATTATGTAATCTTCCTCTTTTCAAAACTTTATATAATGCTTTTGTTGCTTTTTCAACACACTGATTTTGACTACGGATAACTCCGTTTACCTGATCAAGATATATGGCTCATGGCGGATGTGACCGCTTGACAGTGGTACTTACTACTAGGCATCTGCTCCGACCTCGGGTTGCCTAGAAGCCAATGTTTGCCCTAGTATTAAGTTGGTATCGTTGATAGGAAACGTGAGATTTATCTCTGTTCGTTATCATCACCTTTCATACACAGTATTTTTCATGTCTAGTTCTTCAACATGCACTCGGTATTTTGGTAATTTTCATCCACCCCAATATATTTATCTTATGTAATATTCATTTCCCATCTAATCACAAGATTGTTGTATATATCCCCTTTTCTAAAGTCTGAATTTCCTAAAACACTCACCTTCTCTTGAAGTACCGCTTTTCGGAAAACTGTACCGCCTTTCTGCACTTAATTTTGTTTGTGACGTATGTAAGGATGATGGAACGACTTTAGAATTTTAAAAGTTTTTAAATAATATAATGATATACATTACTTTATTACATCATTTACGTCAAGCACATATGTCATCTCATACTTGTATTCGATTTACGAAGACGAAGGGTTTGCTAATTGATCATAAGTATATATTTATATTACAAATCGCATTTTCTTCTATGAACCAACCAATTTCAGCACGCGACACAATCCGTTCATACTGACTATGAACGGAGTATGAACTAGTTTAAAGCACGCAAATGAGAGAGCGTAATGATTTGGGGGGAAAAACAACGAAATGTGTTACAAAGATCTCGCCAAGTCACAACCCGGATAAAGATTGTGATCTTACGTGGATCATCGTCCCAATCTTGAGGCCTCCTAGCTCCAAAATACAGTGCACCGTGCAATGTTGACATAAAAAAACAGGGTAAAGTGTGACGTTCTGTCTATGTTTTGACGTACGTCACAATTCGACTGTGACATAGGTGGATCTTAGGAGTTCGTTTTATGCGACAAAATATTTCCTGACTTATTCAAGCAATGTAAACAAATGGTGATTTAATAAATGAATATAAATATAAGTAATGAACAGCATTTTTCAGCTGTTCATGCTCAATATGAACGGATTTGGATTTGAGGCAAATTATCTGAGGATTTGCCTCAAATCAACATCCGTTCATACTGACCATGAACAGTTCAAAAGTGCTGTTCATTTCTTAAATGAAACAGGTGTTCTATTTTTGTCTATCAATAAGAATATTTACCAATCTTATTACAGGCGATATATCTCATAAAATGTCAAAACTTCTGCTCCAAACGCCTGAATGGGTTTATGGAGTATTTTCATTGCTTTTACAAATGTACGTTCCGCTACTGAATTGAAACGTCACTAGCTGTAGGTGAAGTCTCGCGTGTTTTCACCTGTGTGTAACACTAAGGGTCATCGTTCAGCGACTACCGTGACACTGGGCCGCCATGGTTGAGGTCATACCTGAGATGTGAATGACTTTCACTGCTAAATCCGGGCGTTTAGCGAGAAAACATGTAAATTAAGGAGTAAATTACAGATCAGAGAAATCTTATCTGGATGGAAAGCGGAAGATATGAACAATAATATAATACTCCTCCTAGGCACCTGATCCCACCTCTGGTGTGTCCAGGGGTCCGTGTTTGCCCAACTATCTGTTTTGTATTGCTTATAGGAGTTATGAGATTGATCACTGTTCGTTATCTTCAACTTGCATTTTGAAATTCAAAACGTTCAAATTTACAATATATATAGTTTAAAAAGTTCAGGTTTTAATTTGTAGAAAGAGAAAATGAGGGGAAATCAAACCCTTGCTAGACTCACGCCACGATCTTCAAATCAGCAGTGAACATGTTAACCTACTAAGCTATCCAGCTAAGTCATTTGATTTTAAAAGAATATGCAAGTATTTCTAATTTATATTTATTCTATTTCCATATTCTACATTATTTTAGATTTGGGTTTTTTTAAACGAAGTCAGCTATTGTGACAATGCGTTATACCTCCTTAAACATCTTAAGTTTGAGACGGGGGACAGAGTCCTGGATGTACCGGTTAGGCAGTACGATAAGCCCCAGTAACAAGGATTTAACATCATACATGTATATCATTACAGGAACACGACTCCATGCCATGCGTATGCTTAATTTTCATGTAGCAATATATTGATTGATAAAATATTGTTTGACGTCCCTCTCGAGAATCTTTCACTCATATGAAGATGTGGCACGAGATCTTTATCGTGCCTCTCCTGCTTTGACACGGGACCTCGGTTTTTACCGTCTTGTCCAAAGGACCACCCCATTTAGTCGCCTCTTACAACAAGCAAGGGGTACTGTGGACCTATTCTAACCCGGATACCCACGCTTATGCAGTGGCAGATCTAAAGAGGTACATTGTACTAGGTGTTGAACAATTGTAACACAAATGTCACTCTTCACTATCTTAGGATATTCACCAACACCTACTTGGGGCAGGAAAGGTACTTTGGGTCACAATACACACACGCACTCACACTCCTGCGGCAATTTTCTGGATCCATCCCTTATATATGCTAAAACTTCATATACCGAAAAGGAATAATCATTGGAACTAGTAATGAGACATCATTGAGGAAATATAAACGTATATATTAGTACAAAACGTTTAATCACGCCGCGTGTCTTGTTTTTGTTAAGCAAAACATATCATAAACCTGCATGGCATTTGCATATATTTCATTCAATTGGACCTCGCTCTTTGATAGATCACATGCAGTAATGCCGTCATTGAGATCAGTTCTAAACTTGCAGAAAGATTTACGCATGCATGTATGTCACAAGAATTTACAAAAAAACATTGTCAAATATTATCGATTGGATTTACCCTTTGTAAACTCAATTTATTCAGAAGTAGGTCAAAACAAATTAAAGATGGGGTACAACTTTGTCCTCCCAAATTATGTGTGTGTATGTTAAAACATCAACAACAAAAATTTTTTTTTGGTATATAATGTGATTCAACCAGAGGTGGAGTGCAACTTATAGACCCTGCAGCTACGTCACTACTGTTAACTGTCACCCACTACAAGCTACTGTCAACAATTATCGATTCTACTACTATCGATGTTCGTATATTGTGTCATTGAGCATGAAATGTGAAGATAACGAACAGTGATCAATCTCATATTTTTTCTAACTTTTTAAAGTAAATCCGTGGGGCAATTTTCGCTGTCTAGTCCCTGTAAATTTGCAAACTTTCTTTATCAGAACATCTAGGATTGAGTAATGAAATGCGTATTCTAAGAGCTTTTTGCCATTTTTCTAACCAAAAACATTCTCCATTAGGGCAAAAGATGCGAATAAACATTTGTTGTAACATGTGTGTGTGTTCTCAAAGCTTAAAAACAAGACATGATATCATCAAAGCACTCTAAGTTCGTTTACCAATTATTGGATCATCAAAACAGGTGCGTGCCGTCATTCGGTTGTGGGTTTTTTTTTCTGAAGCAACCAGACTTCATCGGCAAAATTGTTTTCGACATTATAGATACCTTTCAATCTCTCCATTTTAATGATAATGTTCACCACATTCTTCGTTCAACATGATGAACGTAATTTACCCGTAGGTAACTTCCAAATCTTGATAAACATTGTTATATAAACAGATGTGATTGGATGATATCGTGCATCTGTTAACACTAGAATAGCGATCACCTGTATACCAAGATGCATTTGCCAAGTGGAAATACCACATTCCCCCTTGATACCCTAAGAACGCGCATTTCCTCTCTTCGTGTCAGTGATTTTACTACTAATTCATCATATTTAAAAGCTAAAAACTGGTATAGTTTACGCAAACAATAAACGAAGTTGAAAGACTTCCGACAAATGGCCTAGTGTCGGTGAGCATTTTATAGTTTTGTTCGTTATATTCACCTTTTATTCGTTAGGAATAAAAACAAGAGCGCATATATCAAGACCGATCAAGGATCTAAATAGCGATATGTCACATTAAAATATCCAGGTTGTACAGGTGCATGTTAAAAAGTGTGAATGAATCCGGTACACCAGTCATGTTCTTAAATAAGGCTAGTTGACTTAGATTATCACTGAAGAGACATTATTTGTCGAAATGCGCATCTGGTGCATCAAAATTGGTACCGTATAAGTTTTACATTATGAAACGAACGTGCTATTTCTGTGGTGATAAGCGTTGATAATTTGGGTACACAAAAGTGAATATAAAATAAAAGATACACAATTTAGAGTAATGCAACAAACCTGACCCCCGGAAACACTAGAGGTAGGAGCTGGTGTTTTGAGGAGTAAGCATTCCCTGTCGACCAGTCACACCCGCCGTGAGCCCTATATCTTGATCAGGTAAATGAAGTAATCCATTGTCAAAATTAGTGTGTAAAGAACTGTCTAACATTGATATGAAACACGTCAGCCAAAGTTATAAAATAAGTATAAATATGAAAGAGATGTGGAAGACCTTGTTGTGGTATCTATTATTTCGAGTTTAAAGGGATATGTTGAATCGAGATATGAATGGCATTCGATACTGTTAATAGACGAATTTGATATCGCCTTTATATTGACCTGATTCTAAGAAAATGACTGCACTGTATCTGGATCTGCTCAATTTATGTGGAGAAACAAAATTAAGGATGTACTTTACATCGTCATAATGGCTGACTTCCTTTTAAAACATCGATGAATATATATATATATATATATATATATATATATATATATATATATATATACATATATATGACAGCAATATTTATCTATTCTATCCAATTAAGATAATCATTGTCTAGCATTGCACGTAGACTGCCGAACTATAGATAGCGGGTTTGAGTCAGGCAGGGGTTTTATTATTTTTTTTTTTTTTATTTCAGATTGCTTTCTCCTTAAAATGCATTTTTTTTTTACTATATAAAGTAAATTTTGCTGTTTTCAATTTCAAAATATTGTTGCACATATCCTCCATATTTTATCCATAGCAAATTTCTCTGGTGTAGCATACCTCTTTAATCTAACCAAAATTTCACTCAAACGTCAATATCTTACGTAATAATTGACGTAAAGAAAATCGCAAAAAAGGTGTCAGCTACCATATGACGGATTGAAACACGCTTTTACTTCACATTCATGGCCAAATGAAAGCTGAAGATAACGAACAGTGATCAATCTCTTAACTCCTATACAATACAAAATAGATAGTTGGGCAAACACGGACACACCAGAGGTGGGATCAGGTGCCTAGAAGGAGTAAGCATCCCCTGTCGACCGGCCACACCCGCCGTGAGCCCTATATCCTGATTAGGTAACGGCGTTATCCGTAGTCAAAATCAGTGTGCCAAGAATGGATTAACAATCTGTATGAAACACGTCAGACAGCATTCGACCCATTGATAGGTTGTATTGACGAACTAGATCGTTATAACGACCATAGAATTTGCGAAATGCTGACTTCAATCGAGACTGTTGAAACCTTTGTACCATCAACTTGTTTGTCAGTAGCAAATATCAAACTGTTATTTATACATGACACAACCGTTGAACCGTAACAACTCGAGTTCATTAGAATTCTGTGTAAATGCAAAAAAAGAATCTAGAAATATTTATGGCTATTTAATGTCAAAGTCAGAGCATTAACTTATTTGCGGAAACAAATGGGGTTAATGATTTTAAACTTGCAATGAAATTCTATTTAGAAACATGTATATACAAACATTAAATCTGTGACAAAGGATTCAAGACTGATATGGTTCAGATATAGAATTATTAATAGAATATTGAATACTAACCATTTCTTCCACTTGTAAAAAAAAACAAAAACCCCAACAAACTCTTCATTTTGTTCAATATGAACCAGAAACAATCCAGTTTATCTATTGTATCGTCTGTCTGTCTCCAGACTGTGAACAACATTATCAGATATCGGATAAAGGAATGGAATTGGGTATACACTTTTATTGAAAATGAAAGACATTTTACATGGTTGCAAATAATATGATACACATAGATATACATATATACCCATACTAATTTATATAGCAATATTTCTGGTATTGTAAACCCAGCAAATTTTACCCAGACTAAACCTGTTTGTTTATTCATACAAAATGCTCTAAATCTTTGACATGAAAATTATCATAATAGACTGCCCTGTACAATCCATTTATTGTCTGATTTGAAGATGGGTTTAAGAACTAATAGTCGGGGTCTCTCAGAGAGCTACGCACCTGCAGCTACCGAAAAGATGAATTGCACAACAGTTCTATCTACGACTTGCTTAGTATGCTGAAGTTAAACTTTACAAATTATGTATAATTATTTTGTTCGGGTCCATTGTGTGTTCTTGATATGGAACTGTTGTTGAGCGTGTCTGTTCGTCACAATTTTGTACCCAGTTCACCCAAACTTTTCTTTATACATTTGTTAGGGATTTGGATGATTTTGTTTTATATCGATGTTATATTTGAAAAATGTGTACATTAAATGCATACTGTATCAAACTCTGGCGAAAAAACTCGTCAATCTCAAGTTTATAATGAATATCAATCAAAGTTGCAAAAAGTGGAGTACAATATACTGATATTTAAGATCAAATAGTTCCTTAATGATAAAGTATGAATTTGTCTTATCACTTAAATCAATTGATATGGTACATGTAAGTATCTAGTCAGCTTTAAGCTTGGGAATAGATATATAATCAGGTATGAAGGACCTGCCTCTTGCATTGTATGTTGATATTGACTAATGTTTCCATACTTTATAGTTTTACACCTTATAGATCGAGTGGCGCATGGACAGAAACCTCCACAGAGCTTTATTAATTTCACATTTGTTGATATGAATTTAATAATCAGTTTCCAAGAGATAAATGTAAATTAGTATATTTTACAAGCGATTGTAAATTCGTAGTAGCCCACAATGCACTGTAACTCATTCATTTGTCTGATTGCTTTGCTTCACTGGTGCCAAAATTGACACCCAAAAATATTCTGACTTCATAGAGAATTGTTGAGCTAGATATAGATCATTTACGTTGGTAAAATACTTACCTTGTGTTACCCATACACATATACTGGTAGTCAAATTCTTTGATTTTTTTATTGTTAGATAAATGATGTATATAAATATCCTCTTTAGATTTCATGCTTCTTATAACAAATATTCTACAATCATTATATACACAATATACACTGTGTAGATCGAGTGGCGAATGAAACATTTTTGGATAGAAAACTTCACAGAACTGTTTAAATTTCACATTTAGACATTATTTGTCGAAATGCGCTTCTGGTGCATCAAAATTGGTACCGTATAAGTTTTACATTATAGATAAATGGTCCAGTAGTATTTATGTCTTATCTGCTTCGTAGCCGGTATTTGTATGTATGTTTTAGTCAACGGCTCTCTCTCTCTCTCTTTCTCTCTCTAATTAGCAGACATGTCACCTAATGTTTAAAGGCATGTGCTATAAACACCGCCTACATAGTTTGTGTGTGGCTACATTTTCCATGGCCCCGCCTTTCACTAAAGTTCTAACCAGTCAACCACTACAGTGTTGTGTGATTGACATGACAACTCCATTGTGCACTTACCTGGTTTGTCGATGTGTATAGTATTTTTAAGTAGATTTGCACTGTAAAAGATAATTGATCTACATGAGTTTATTTTTTCTACTTTAACGAGCGCTGTTTTATGATTATGAATCATCAACATCACGCTGTCACTGAATACTGAATGGAAACAATTCTAGCCGTCACAAAGTTTGATAAATGTATACTGTGTTTATATATGAGCTGGAAAAAGCACCTACATTATATTGAGGTCTTTATCATGTGGAGGATTTTGGAGATCGAGTCACTGTTTTTGTCGTATTTAAACGTCTCCATTAAAGGTAACGTGTTCGATTGCTGGTCGGGAGCTCGAACCCCGCTCGTGTCATGACCGCGTCAAATTTAAGACGTCAATATACAATGTAGGTAGTGATTGCTTCTTCGCCAAACATTCGTCATTTAGAGGTGAGAATCACGGGTCTTTTGAATATGACCTTTTACACAGGTGACCCGTGTTGTGACAGGCGTTGGCACGTTAAAGAACCATCACTGCTACGGTCCGGAGAACGAGGAATAGGTCTAAATTTGTGGTACTTTACCTACAAATGGTGACGTCTCAATATGAGTAAACAATTCAACCAAAGAGATCCTCGTCAGACAAGCATAGATACGTGCTTTCTTCTCCCCCCCCCCCCTTTTTTTTGTTTTAGAGTCGCGAAGATTTGATTCACATTTTGAAATATATGTATGATCTCATCAACGCTAGTAGTGATTTATTACATTGCATCCTCTCTTTTTTAATCTGTATAGTGAAAAGACATCTTAATACAGCATAAATCAGAATGACTCGAAAATTGGGGGCGGTAGCAATCGCGCGATTTAATTGAACAATGCAAATCATGAACCAAACACGGATGTTAATTAAGCACCACAAGTAATGAGTTATGATAAATTTATGGAAAACCCTCCCAGTGCACATACATCAATCAAAATCCATTCAGTGTTTTAAAACAGATTGTAATCGTACTATTATAGACAAGCTTATCGGTACATATTCCCTTAACATATCTTATAGAGTGATTGTACCGACTGTGTGGTGTTTGCATATGTATTTATAAATTTTATCATTAATTTCATAATGTGTCATTTTCATAATATTTTAATCCTATTTAATTTCGTTTAAAGTTGTTTTAACTCAATTCTTTAAAGTAATATTTTCTTAAAGTGTATGTCTGAAAAACGTCTAATTTAATTCTATCACACAGAGCTATGTGAATTACAAATTATATACATGTATTATGATTCTGAATTCAGCTGACCCATGACTTTTACTTCTACTGCGATTTTAAGATAGCTCATTACAACAAAATTTCATTGAATTATATTAAAACACCTCTTATAAAGTATGTTTTCACCATCGAAAGAGTGTACAAGCTCTCAATTAATTTATGTGATTTTTTTGTGTGATTTATCCTGGAAAGATAGAAATAGTGTGTGTTTGTAAATCAGATACTCTAGAGTTAAAACCCTCTTTTTGATGCATGGTTTGAATATCTAATAAAACATGCCTAAACAACTCAGACAGACGTTCTAATTTTTCAAATAAAAATATATTTATGAATATTTAAGAAGTTTTTTGCTATTATTTTAAATCTACATATAAAATCTTCAAAAACAAACATGTCAATTACAAAAAAGATATATCGGAGAAATATATTTTAAAATGAAGTTGAAATGAAATGGTCAAAATTCAGAAATATTGCGAGATTACAAATTTGAACCAAGCCCGATCCGAATTATAAAAAAAAAAAATCATAGAGAACATTGTAATCAGAAAACTACATTCCCTTGATGTAAAATGATTCAGAAATAAAATTTATTTATAAAGAAAATTAATTTCTTGATGAGAAGTGCACATAATTAGCAACAATATAATTATTTTAGTATTTTCTATCAGTTTCGATCGGGATCGGTACTTTTTTTTTTTCTCGTTTAATTCAAATTTAAACTAATATATAGTGATATATCCGAAATTTGGTTATTTCGTTATATCTCTTTTTAAGATATATCTTAAAAAGAAATATAAACGAAATAACCTTCAAACCCTGAAGCGTATTTCTTCGATCTCTCATTCTTCTGGAAGTTGTGAGATTAATTACTGTTCAATATATTTTAGAGGGAAAATGATGTGAGGACTGAAGAAATACATGTTGCGTAATCCATTAATGTAGACCAAAAATACCGAGAGATCATTCCAGTAATTCTTAAAATCTACATACTCAAAACAAAATAAAATTTTGATCTCTGTGAATACTATCTATTTTTTTATTATTATTATTTAGAAAAGTACCTTTTGAATGATCAAGTATCCATTTCATTTTTCTTGTACACCAAATTTGACTGTTTTTTTTAGAATATCAGGTTTTTGAGTTTAGATTACACACTGTAGTCCCGTCATGTTTTTATGACATTTCAATGTATTCGTTTCCATGTCATAAATATCGTGAATTTAACTCTGCGTGAAACGGATTTATACGCGAATAAGTAAAATAACCAGCAGCGAAATCCGAGCTGTATATAGTGCATGTATACTTAGAGTTTATGTTTCTAACTCGTCTAGTGCAAACTGCATTGTGGGGGTAAGAGTAGTAGTGTCAATGAACTCTCACGTGAAATAACAATGTTAACAAAACATCATAACGTTTTCGTTATTCAACACTACAGTCATAGTTTTTTCCCCGTCTAAATACCAGTTTCATAGATAAATCATTCAGCACACAAAATGACTGGACAGTAGACTAGACGTATACAGTAGAGACGTCCTTTTTGTGTATAATTACGAAATTACCGTGGTATAAGTGTACAAGTACAAGTGTACACATACATATGTACATATAAAATGAGATATCTACAAATAAACGTACAAGTGTCCACATAAATATGTACATATAAAATGAGATATCTACAAATAAAATGTACAAGTGTACACAAAAAATATGTAAATATAAAATGAGATATCTACAAATAAAATGTACAAGTGTACACAAAAAATATGTACATATAAAATGAGATATCTACAAATAAAATGTACAAGTGTACACATAAACATCTACAAATAGAATGACGTACAAGTGTACATATAGATATGTACAGATAAAATATATAGGTGTACACATAAATATGTAAAAATGAAATGTACAAGTATACACGTAAATATGTACAAATCAAATATACAGGTGTACACATAGCTATGTATAAATAAAATGCACAGGTATACACACATATATGTACAAATAAAATGTACAAGTCTACACGTAAATATTTACAAATAAAATGTACAAGTGTACACATAAATAAATATAAATAAAATGTACAAGTGTACACGTAAATATGTACAAATGTACAAGTGCACACGTAAATATATACAAATGTACACGTGAATATGTACAAATAAAATGTACAAGTGTACACATAAATATCTACAAATAAAATGTACAAGTGTACACATAAATATCTACATATAAAATGTACAAGTGTACACATAAATATCTACAAATAAAATGTACAAGTGTACACGTAAATATGTACAAATGTACAAGTGCACACGTAAATATGTGCAAATGTACACGTGAATATCTACAAATAAAACATACAAATGTACACACAGAAATGAAGATGGTTCATACGTGTTGGATAACGAGTTGATTATAAGCATTCATCTTAAGCTTGCAGTGATGAATGCTGAAGGATGAAACGATGGAGTTGCGACACAACTGTACGACAGTACTTAGAGAGATTGTGCTTGACCTACTTTAAAACAATTTTATGATAGATTGTTGTTGGTGTGTTAGCAAAACATCTTAGAGACACATTGTTTGAAAGTCTTTAACAAACCAACCATTCAAGGTAACTAATCACGAGAAGATTAACATTTATCCTAAGCCCGATGCCCAATCTATTTTGTTATGAAACGACAGCTTTTGTGTAATCTTTAATCGTTTTCTAAAGCACACAAACATGAACTCCTTTTGTCAGAAAATAAAGCGAACAATGTCCTAAAATTTCACCATACATTAGATTCGACATCCTCGTTAAGGAATTGCAAATCACATTTGTTCTTTATCGTGACAACACCTGCCGGGACACGGGACCAATGATTTTAAAGTGTCATCGGAAAGACATACGTATCTTACAAAGTTCTAACTGCAAAGCGCTCAACCAATGCGTCCAATTTTTTGTATCAGTATTCCTAATGTTATAAACTTTCACTGTGTCCACCATTATATGACGTAGAATATTAGAATCGATTATGTATATGGACCAATAAAATGATACCTTCTTGTTCACACACTTTGTAATCAGAGTAACACTTATCCGTGTATCCACAATTATATGTGTATAATATGAAATAACAGAATCCTCGATGGATTGATGAGTTCAAAGGAAATCAACTGAAAATCTCTCTAAAGAATGTAATAAGGATAGTGATGAATTATTAATTAGTCCCGTTTTCAATCATATTACTAGTATATTCTAAATGGTTTATAAATCAAGTTCTACTATTGTAGAAAGATAATCTTGTGGTTTATTTAATTATTTTGGTTTACATAATTCATAGGCATACTAATGGTGGATTACATGCTCACTATTCCTAGGCAACCGATCCCACCTCTGGTCCTGAGGCCCGTTTTACAAAACAACTTAGGATAAAGTCGCAAATCTTAAAGTGTATTACACAGTTGTTACTGTTAATGAATGAAGTAAAACTTTTCTGAGGCTTACTCTTCAATAATTAAAAAAATATTTTGCATTTGGATTGAGTTATCTTACTATAAACTGGAAAATTCCAGTATGCAAAGTTGGTCGTAAGTAATAAGTTCTTTTGTAAAACACACCCCTGGGGTCCATGTTTGTTCAATTCTTAATTTTGTATTCGTTGTGTGAGTTATGGAATTGATCATTGTTCGTTATCTTCGCCTTTCATACTATAATAGTGAATCATCAGGATGAAAAAGATGAAAATAACAGTGCCCAATTTTAAAAATCTTGCAAAAATTACAAAATGGCGAGATGGAAACACAAAATTCCTTCAAACACCAAAGGTGGTAGTAGAACCTTAGAAGGGACAAATATCCCCTGATGACGGGTTACACCTTAAGCCATCTAACTTAATCAGGGAAACTGGGAAATTCAAATTCAAAATCAGTATAAAAAGAACTGCCTGACAATTGGTATTAAACACGCAAGACAGCACCTGACTTCATTATAAGTTGTATTTACAACTAATAACATTTGTTATGACCATATAATTTGCAAAATGTTGACTTTATGCGAGAATATTGGGACCTCGGTAACATCAACGTATCTGTCAATAGTCTACCTTGAATAAAAAAGGATCATACGCAACACATCCTCGCATCGAATCAGTTGAGAGTCATTAACACAATAAGCAGATGATGATGATGATAAAATATTGCTACATAAATATGTTAGTATGCAATGTTGACAATGGAGAAACTGAAAACACCGCGTTTATTGTTAGCTCGCCGTAAACGTGTATGTTGAAAACAAAAAGCACAGCAGCATATTCATTTTTCACATAGAGAAGCTTTTGACTAAATTCTGAATCACAAGAATACGAAAAAGATTAGCTAATGAAAGGCGAAGATAACGAAAGATGATCAATCTCACAACTCCTATAAGCAATACAAAATCGATAGCTGGGCAAATAGACCCCTGGACACACCAGAGGTAGAATCAGGTGCATAGGAAAAGTAAGCATCCCCTGTCGACCGGTCACACCCATCGTGTAAAAAATTATAACAATTTCTTTTCATGGTGATTCTGAGACCTGGTATCCAAAGACTACGAAGATATTGTCAATGAGGAACTCCAGCATTTTTTGAATATCAACTTCAGAATACTTTTGCGTTGAATCAGAATGGCACTGCACACAGAAATATTTTGATGACGGATCACACGTTATGAATCAAGAATATCAAGCTTGGGGAGTTTTAGGGTATACATGCCTTGACAAAATACAATGATTCGCTTGCATGTTTCTTTTTTTCATTAAGCCGAGTGATACACCAAACCAGAAATATATAGGTAAATGGAATAATTCGTAGTTAAAATAAGTACATAAAGAACGGCCTAACAATACGTATGAATCACGTCAGACACCATTTGACCCAATCACGGGTTCTATTTGCAAACTAGATATACTAGCAGAAAAAAGAAACTGGGCATTATAAAATTTAGTATAATTTTTCTATATTTATTGTTTATATTTATAAAATCTAAACAATCGATAAAGGTTATTTTTTTTTAACAATATCGGATAGTACCCGACTCAGATGCACGGACTTTTTCCATGGCTAGTGAACACATGTTGTTTATTGAAGTGTTCGTACGCACGAGTTTTACCGGCCAATACTGTTAAAGGTGTAAGAGGTTTGTTTCAACACTATTCGTTAAGGAAAGCACTTCAGTTTTTACCCTTCTGTCATGCCACGACTCAGCGAAAACCAACGTAATCGTGCTGTTGGGATGCTTCAAGCTCGGATGGCACAAAATATCCTAGCATGACACTTTGGAGTTCATCGAAACACCCTCCAGTCATTAAGGAGACGTTTCCAACAATCTGGTTACACTCGGGATCGACCACGTTCTGGGTGTCCTCGTGTGACATCGCGTCGACAGGACAACCACATTAGACTTGTGTACCTGAGAAATCGTTTCCAGACAGCAAGTTTGACTGTTCGTAACATTCCTGGACTTCGACCAATGAGTCCAAGAACTGTGAATAATCGTCTGCGCGAGCACAACATTAGACCAAAACGTCCAGCGGTGTGCCCAATACTGTTTCAACGTTATCATATCGCTAGACTAACGTGGTGCAGACGACATCTGCGATTCAGAATACAGGACTGGGCCAATATTCTGCTCACTGATGAATCCAGATTTCATTTGGATAGCAGTGACATCCGTTGTAGAGTGTATCGTTGCGTTGGGGAGCGGTACCAGGACGCTTGTATTGTGCAACGTCGACAATTCGGTGGAGGTAGCGTTATGGTGTGGGGTGGAATAACAGCACGTGGAAGGACCCCTCTACAAATTGTCAATGGAAACCTCACCGGTGTAAGCTATTGAGACGACATTATTCAGCGCCATGTGATACCCTTCATACAGAGACAGCAAAATCACAACACTCTGCAGCAAGACAACGCAAGGTCACATGTTGCACGTGTAGTCAGGGACTTTCTTGTTCAACAGAATGTCGATGTCTTGTCTTGACCAGCTGTTTACTCCCATTTATCGCCAATCGAGCACGTCTGGAATGAAATGGAGCGACGTCAACGCCGTTTACGAAAATCAGCCAGTGACATTGGCTGATTTAGGCCAGGCTTTAACCAACATCTGGAACAACATCCCTCAAGCATTTCTGAGCACTTTAGTGGCATCAATGAGGCGCCGTTGTCAAGCATGCGTGAATGCAAATGGTGGTCACACGCGTTATTAACTTTGTTAATCCAAGTTCGAATACCAGTGTCCTTCGAGTGTGCTAAAATTGACGTTATTCGACATTAACATTATGAAATGTGGTAATGAATACATTTGCTAACAGTAGTACAAAAAATAAAATTTGTTCATTGTTATTTTTTATTATTTTTTCATATATTAAATAATGCACAGTTTCTTTCTTCCGCTCGTATAGTTACAACGACCATAGAATTTGCGAAATGTTGAATTTAAACCAAACTGTTGAAACCCTGTAACATCAACTTATTTGACAGTAAATCTGAGGTACCGAAGGCACAAGTCCCTGTGATGTCAATTGTACAAGAACACTTGCTAGAACCCCTATCGTATGATGGTTCTCTCTTAAAGACGCATTTTCTGTGAAAGTGATGGCAGCTTTTTTTCTCAAAATCTCTCAATGAAATTTATGACCAATAAAAACTTTCATCTTGTTCAAAACGAAGAGAAACCTAATAAAACTACGTTAGATGAGCGCTTTTAGTGTATAAGGAAAAATCATTGTCTTGCAAGACAATAATTATTTCATCACCAATTACATATTCATGTACCTACTTTGAGGTTAAATATTTTTCGAAATAATTAAATACTGATATTATTACTGAGATATATAATATAGAGCAATGTTCATTGAATTCAATTTTTGGTGCCAAAATGACAGGCAATACCCCTATAAAACAAATCTTTAATCGATTAAAATATTTTATTAACTGCAGTCAGTGAAATCATACACTTTTCCAATCTATGCACTTTTCGTTATCTTCATCTTTTCACTTTAAAAATAACACAAACGTATACTAATGAATGGGGCATATCCGATCTCTCAATCACGTGAAGTCATTTTCTTTTCTATGATTTATGGCATCGCGCTTCACCACACATTCCTCATATTGTTCCATTCTAAACACTGAAATGACATTAATGTGAATTACGATGGTGATTATAATTTAAGATTTCGTATGTATTTAACATCATCTTGACTTATCATAGTACACACTTCAGAATCTATACCTCTATCGCGTTGAAATCGTTGAATTAATTTTAATGATTTGTATCCACGTCATTATTTCTAAAACGCATCGTTAAGTAGTAATAGGATTATTTTCTCTTACAATGTGAGCAAGAGCTGAAGAGGTGTACATCCTTTTCAACTACTTAGAAATTATTTTTTAAGAACTGGGAAAACAATTCTTAAAACTTAATCAATACACGACATCATATGCAACTAAAAATATTGTATTGTAACTTAAGACATTACTATCATCAACTACATATGAAAATTTCAAATCAAGTTGTGAAATTTGATATCAAATACTAAAGGTATTTTCAAATATCCTTAATAAGAAATGTCGAATAATAAAGTTTAACCAAAAAGAAAATGTAAACATATAATTGTGGCATTAATATGAGCATGTGTGTATATGAAAAACGATCAAGTGCTTCAACATAAGCAAGAAATAATGAAAACCAACTGTGGATTCTCCGAAATTCCAACGTTCTTTGAATCAAATTAATTCACAAAAGTTTTCAAAAATCAACAGTATTAAAATCCACTAATTCGCAACCCGTTCACTACCATTAATTAAAAATTTGGCTTTTTGACTTCAGAACTGCTTCGTCAATAAAAATCGAATCAGGTCTTTCACATCTTAAAATTTGGATATTTTACTGACAAGAAAAGTTAACTTCAGTTTCTTCATCGTTAACGTTTCACATTTATGTAGCAATATTCCATTGTCATCTGACAATGGTACGTGAGAGCCGGTTCTACGTATGATATCGTTAATGAATCAGGCTATTGACAAATACGATGATAGTTCATTGGTTTTAATGGTATGGACGGTGAAGATAACGAATAGTGATCAATCTCGTAACTCCTATAAGCAATACAAATAGATAGTTGGGCAAACACGGACCCCTGGATATATCAGAGGTGGGATCAGGTACCTCGGAGGAGTAAGCATCCCCTGTCAACTCGTCACACCCGCCGTGAGCCCTATATCCTGATCAGGCAAACGGAATTATCCGCAGTCAAAATCAGTGTGTCAAGAACGGCTTAACAATCGGTATGAAACACGTCAGACAACATTTGACCCAATGATAGATTGTATTGACATACTAGATCGTTATAACGACCATAGAATTTGTGAAGTGCTGACTTTAAACCTGACTTTCAATCTCATAACTCCTATAAGTAATGCAAAATAAAAGAGTTGGGCAACACGGACCCCTGGATATCTTTTAAAGCCTGTATTTTGCAAAGTTTATGGTTGATATAATGATCTTATTTACAAACACAACCTGTCATTAGGTAGAGTGCTGTCTGACATGTTTCTTGCCAATTGTTATACTGTTCTTTTCATACTGAGTTTGCATACGGATTATTCCATTTACGAAATAAATGACTCAAGGGGGATTTGAACGGTCAACAGAGCATGTTTACTCCTCACAAGCGCCTTATTCCACTTGGTGTCTCTCTGTCCTACTCAACATTTTGTAATGCTTATAGAATGAAAGAAAAAGTGAGCAAGCTCACATACCCCACGCTCCAACATTGCTTGACAAATATCTCATGATGAATGGTAATGCTATGCATTACTGCAAAATCAGGACGGACGGGCTCGAAAGTCCAAAAGAGGCATAAATCAGAGAAAAAATCTTTGAAATCAGACACATCTACACAGTGTTTCCTTATTAACTACAAAGTTTCACGAAATTTTGTTGAACGGTCTCATAGGAGTTGAGCTGACAAGAAAGGCACTTACGGACTGACTGACGGACGGGTTAAAAACATACCCTGTATAATTAGAAGGATCACTTTTATGATAAAAGTTTTATCATCAATTTGTGTTTGTGTGCATTTAGAAGATTCATAAAACACTGTTAATCATACACATTTGCTATAGTGAAATGTAGATATGGAAATTAACAAAACGTAAAACAAATTCAAATATATCTAAGTAAATTTCATGTACCAGCCCAGCTAAAAGTAATAAATCATGCAATGAAGAAAATTAGTACTTTATCATCAAAGAAATCTACTTAGGACTTTTTAACACTAGTGGTGCAAACTTTTTTAAATACGTTTTAAAAATATTTGAAAATCATGACACTTTTTATATACGATTTGTGCATAAAACATAGCTGACAGAGATACATAGTTACCCCCCCCCCCCCTTTAATTGTAACCTACATGCCCTGCATGTAATATAATAGTAAAGTATCGTAGAATATTTCATGCATGTGCAAAGACCATACTATAACGTGCATTTAAATCCATTATCTTTGAATAGCAGGGAACATCTGACGAATATAACCTTTCCATTGACAAATTACCAGCACCATGATAAGTGGATTTCAATCAATCCGTCAGCTTTTTTCAGATACAGCATGCTATTAATAGCTACATAATTATATCCGTGTCATTGACCTAGTTTTGCCTGGATTTTTAACGACATTACAGCCCCACGCCCATCATTGACAGAGTACATTAGTACGATGTTCTATTGGTTGAAGGAAACATGATGTATGATTCCGGAAAAAGGCTTATCAATAATAATTGCAAAATGTATCATTTCTGCGATTAAAAAGCATGTTCGGAAACATGACAATCGATAAACGTTTTAAGGTGTAGAAATGATGGTTTGAAAAAAATCAACAACATTTGATTAAAATGACGAATGCATCACTTGTAAATGAATAAAATAGTTATACTAAGACTGACTACGGTTTAATATACGTAATATAAATGAGTAAGTAAAGAAAACGAACGGTGATTAAAAAAGATTACCAGAAGTCGTGCTTTATATTCATTAAAATCAGGTTGATTAACTTTTAAAGATTTTAATACGTATAAACATCAAAACCAAATTTTACCCGAGTTTCTCATAATTTGAAAATAAATGCAGTTTCAAAGTTCCCTTTTCCTTTGATTTCTTTGAATGCGAATACAGCTACAATCTGTAAAACGATTACAACCACAACTGAACGCATACAAACGAAAATGAACGACGATAAAATCAACACTTTTGTGTAGCAAGCAGAGTACGAAAAGTGAAGATTACTAACAGCAATCAATCTTAAAACTCCTATAAAGACTAGAAAATAGAGAGTTGAGCAAACACGGACCCCTGGGCCCAAGATCATAAACTGAGAATATACTTAAGCCAAAATTCTGATTGCTTATATCTTAAGATTTATTTAGCATATGTGTTTGGGTTTTTTTTTCAAATGCAGGTTTAAAAAAAATCAAATGCAAACATATGCTAAAAATGTATTCCTTTATGAAAATTGTTTCAAAAGTTAGCTTGATTTGAAATTTAGACTTAAGTCTATTCTCAGTTTATGGTCTTGAGGCCTGGATATACCAGAGGTGGGATCAAATGTCTAGGGGGAATAATCATTCCCTGTTGACGGTCATACCCTCCGTGAGTCCTACGAATGTGGATGAATGGCTTGAGGACGAGGAACGTAGAAGGTGTCAGTATTAGACAATACCTTTTTTCCTGATATTGTCGATTATCCGTGACTCACTGCCCATGAAATACCATTGCCACAGGTTTTCCCAGCTTCTACAGAAAAACTATACGCGAGTGGATGATTTTCCAAATGACCCTAGAGAAGGGTCACATAAAGTATTTTAAAATCTAATATAGATTTAGTAATGATAGTTTCTCCTATACTTTGAGTAGTGTTTAGATATTCATCATATTTGAACGAGGACGCAGATATGAGAGACGGGCACATTGATTTATTGACGAGCTGTCAAAAGTAACCACAAAAATAATGGAACAACCGGGTTAG
Organism: Ostrea edulis; assembly: GCF_947568905.1. Classification (NCBI taxonomy): domain Eukaryota; kingdom Metazoa; phylum Mollusca; class Bivalvia; order Ostreida; family Ostreidae; genus Ostrea; species Ostrea edulis. The sequence continues at coordinate 29,962,205 of NC_079171.1, forward strand.
TAGCTCGAATTTCCTCTGAGATGTCACCATGTTACTTCCGCTGAAGTTTAAATATGTCTCTAGAAAAGACACACCATATGGAAAGATACGTGTGATGAAAATATACATGAAATGTACGTGTAACCTTTTCTGTATGTCAAGAATTTTGGACAATTATGAAGTCAACTTTTCACCCAGATACCCCCTCCCCCTCCGCCCTAAAGTTTGAATGCATGTGAAAGGCATTTCATTTGTATTGTGTGTCCTTAGTCACTGCTCTATACTCATTTGTTTCTATGCATATGTATTCATTTTAAAAATTTAAAGAATGAATATCACTGTCATGATCGTGTGCAGGATTGGAAAAAACAAGATGGCAGACGGCAGTTCCACACAAAGGGCTCTTAAAAGTCTTCATTTTACCGACTTAGTAGATGACGAATTTATGAATTTAAAACACTGTCTGGCCAGGGAGGCTTTATTAAGTCGATTGGTTGTTGGAATTCTTATTCATTTACACGTACAACTGTAAATTCATTGATCGAAGTTGACGATATTTTCTCGATAGAACTCGAAGCGGGCGACGATGTTTCTAATCATGTCTTAATGCATTTTAAGAAAAATAATTTCTGTAAAATAGACTCTACACATATCTTATGATGGAAACTTGATCCAGTGTATATGATTTGTCCCTTAAATCACCTTGGTTACATAAATATCTTGACTTGAACATTTCCTTATGTGCAGGATTGGACTATGGTCGTTTCCACGATAAACGTGCCGGATTGGACTTCAATTTTGATTCTGGATTGGACCCTTTCTTAAATGCATGCATTTTTTTTCCCTACAGATCCAGTCAGAAGCGGATTTCCTTAAGCTTAAAAGTTACAAGTGAATGAAGTGTGTTCTATTCAATGTCTCCTACTAGAAACATGGTTTTGACAAACCTGAAAGAGTACGTGGAGCAAAGAACTATCAGTAAACCGGAAGAGCCAGCTTCAAAACATCTGTGTATTTGAAAATTTCACCGTGCACATGAACCTAACGTTCTGCCATGAAGATCAATATGTTGAAAACTCTTCATTTTGCAGAAGCAAATACATTTATATTGCATATACACATGTAGCTACCACGTTCGATTTCCAACCATTTAACGTTTGTGATATCTGCATGGAATTATTTAAATTGAGCATGGATAGACGTATAATCATCTCTTCAGGCATGATGGTTTACATTTCACAAAGCTGTTCAGTGACAATAAAGACAATAAGATGTTGAGGTGTTCATGTTTTATACACTTAATCATCTGTCCACATGCACTTGTACCTTTCATATGTTTACTTCTGTTGGAACCCGTTTTGGTTGTTTATGCGGAATTTATTATCTTTTGAAAAATTTCCCTATCATTTTAATTCTAATTATCTTGAGTGCATACGCCATGCAAGATATCGAGTCCAACTCAGTTACAAGGATACTTATTTATTGTAAAAGTGTTTGTTGGAATATAGTAAATATCAGCATTTTTTGTTTTAAAACTTTTCGTTTCTTGTTGAATTCAACTTTATAGTGTATATACTGATGAAGAAAATAAAAGGATATTTTCTCAGAAATTCGCAATATCACTCCTGTAGCTGAGCTATGAAAAGCAGTTTTGTCCATGGTTGTTTTTGTTTTTTCAATATTTGCTGCTCAGGTTACTCCTCAATACATTTTTTCTCTAGTTGTTATCAGACAATTCAATAAAAACGAAATAACATTGAAATATATTTAATAATAAGTAATGATTAAGAATACTTCTGGTTTGATAAAATAACAAATCAACATGTGTAAAAATCAATGTCAAAGATTAGCAGTATCTCTGTAAAACAAAGCATAATAATGTAACAATAATCGTTTTATACTGTACATAAACAAATATATAAAACATAGATTACAGTAAAAAAAAAAATAGGCCATTCTGGGATCTGATGTGTCTTATAAAACAATACAAAAGCATCAGTATCACTTTACTCATTTTTACTGACAAATAAATATTTTGGTTGTTAGGTACCAATATATAAATATTGCATGTAGTTGAGGGTAACATTGAAAATTTTCACTCCGAGAAAACCATTGTCAACCGAAGCGTAGCAAAATTTACACAAATATCTCAACTGTTAATCTATAAAAAATGTACTCTTATAAATGTATATTTTATTGCTAAGCAATAACACCATAGCGAATGTTATCAAAAAGTATTACCCGTTTTTCCTCTCCAAGTGAAATATACGAATGTCCATGTACTTACATGTACAATCAATCACTAAATTGGAACATTCTTGCAGCATATTCTACAAAAAAAGTTTTGAAATAATTTTTATATTTTTTTTTCTCTTCTTCTGTTTTCGTGAAACGAGTACCACAGCACCAGGGTTTCATATCTGGAGTTATTAAATTTGAATCCTCTGTTTTGGTTCTACAAGAATGTTAACCAAATCTATATGGATTTAACCCTATATTCAACAACAAGAGTTAGACCATACGGATGTCAGGTTGTCGCTCCGAATGAAATGTCACAGTTCCTGGATCAGGTGTCCCTGTGTCCTTCACATCAGCATACTTACAATCCTTGTTTGAATTTTCCAGCAGACTGTCAATAGTGGAAGATACCTGGGATATTCTTACTAAAGATTGGGATATCAATACCCTTTTTAAAGTTGAACTACATGTATATGGAATACGTATATCTAAATAAAATAAAAACATGATTTCCCATTACTTTGTCATAACCCGACTGTTAATCACCCCCCCCCCTCTACCCCCCCCCCCCCAACACACACGCACATATATACAATGTATATATATTTCGTTTCTATCTAGTTTTTAAAATGTGAGGAAAATAACTAAGTTCTGATATTAAATTATATTATTCCGATAACGATATGTATTTTCTTAACAATCTGTATTTCCTTTTCATGGAAAGATAGGTTTTAATAAGAACAGAAAAATCTTGAAATATGCCCTCCTCGTCGCTGGCCATGAATCGCGGGCAAGGATTGGTGTCAGATTTGCTCAACTTGTAACTCTGATTTAATAAACAATTGGGTGTTATATATTTGGTTTAAATATCACAAATTATAGATATTCCCTTTCATGTAACGAATTACGACATCAAATCGTGACGTTACCATACCATGACAAATAAACAAACTGCTCGTCGAGAATATTTAATTCTAATCGGCTTATGTGGCTACAGTATGATGATGATGGTGTAGATTTATAGTACAGACTGCCCAGTAGGGGCCCTGCTACAGAAAGTTTGTTGCGGCGAGACGACGATGGTGGTCGACCCTCGGATCCCCTGGAAACGGTGACGGGTCTTCTTGAAGATTTGGGGATGGTTAGTTTCTCCTGAAGTGGTGGATGGGTCCATCTCCTCTTCCTAGAGTCGACCGCCCACGGAACCCCACAGTATAGTCGGGGAAGGGCTTCTTGAAGATAGCTAGCTATTCTTCATCTGTGGTCGATCGACCCTCGGATCTCCCTCAGTAAAATCGGGGAGACGGTCTTCTTGAAGACTGTGTTGAGGACGCGACAAAGGAGGTACAAAGGGAGCACCCCATCGGATCCAGTGCAGAAAACCACCAGCTCTGTGCTTGAATTTGTCTAAATAATATAGATAGTCGCCTAAATTTCCTTAGTTACTGGCCGAAAGCAGAAGGATAGTTGTGTGTGTGCAAATTATTTGTGGCCGAAAGTGTTTAACGTGGAGTTGACCAAGCTCGCACGTCCAGGACTTCATGAGAAAACCATAGAAGACGCGTTAGACCACTGTATTTAAGTAGTTGGCCTCTAGTACCGATGCGTTATTGTATAAAGAGTTATTTGATAAATTTAAGTATATGTGTGTCAAATTTAAACTATAATACAGAGAGCTTTATACCCTTTTAAGGAGCATACGCTAATTGATGATAGAGGGAATAGGATTCTGAATCCTATACTTAATCCAGGATATATTACAATAAATTAATAATAGACCTACATGGGAAGTTTAATACTAAGGACTTAGAGATGTAGTGTTTGATTGTTGGCTGTAATTTGTGTTATTTTAAGCTACAGTACATCAACTTATATGTCATTTATACTAAATGCAGGCGCTTGTTTGGATATTGTAAAATGTATCCTGCGACAGAACTATGGCATTTCTCCTCATGGAAAGTTATTAGGGCCTTTTCAAGACGTTTAAGCAAGCGATCGCTGCGATGTTTTCATCGAAACTAAAACATATACATATATTGTCCCTCTACACTTTCAGGAAACCAGCCATCCGGATTACGGAAAAAACATGCATTGGCAGAAAAAATATCTAATATTCCGAACAAATATTATAAAATGTTTTATTTAAATTTGAAGTCTCTTATTATTTTGTTATGTTTGAATTTAGTTTACGGGGATGTCTTAATGGGGAAAGCATAATGTACATGTGTAATAATAAGCATCAAATAACGGTTTATTGCGGTGAACATGGCGATATGAACTGCAATTAATATGCTGACATATTGTGTATACCGCGAACATGTAACTACCATCATGGTATGGCTTGCGTACTTCATTCAGTATGTCCAATCAAATCGAGTATCTGCACACTCGCAAATATATCCAAACAGACCTTTTGCTACCAGGTGCCGAACAGATTTAACTGCACACAAATTGTGGTATTTTTTAGTCTCCTTCACTAATCGGTTTGGCTTTTTTTCCCGTTTTTTTTTTTTTTCTTCTTCAAAGAACCAATCACATAAACAGACTAGTACCGATGGTGATTAATGATATGTAAATTAAAATCGTGATTTACGATCAGTGAGATGGATTGTGTTCAGCTCCGTACCCCCGTGAAGGATCCCCCTAGTAAGTCTATATAAATTGCTGTCGACCTTGTATACCGCTATATCATCTATCTTTATCCGCTGTTCAACCCAAAACAAAGGTAAGTTTGGCTTCTCTTGATGCATGCATATTATTTTCAAAAAGATAAAAGAAAAAGAAAAAAAAACTTGTAGATTCTTGTCTTATATTTTTGTAATCCTTCTCTGATAATTTCAACATGACATAATTTGAAAGCGGTTCTATAGTGCCAATGCGTTTTTCTTGTGACCAGTATAGCTTTACATCTGTAAATACCTACCCATTTTAAATTTGCAGTAATTTGAAAGACAGTTTCTCAATATTCTATTAATGTCTCTTGTAAACTTCGATAAAGATCCCTTCCTGCTTTATTGCCGAGCTTAAGCCTAAATATTGCAGCCCTTCAACGTCAATAGTAACATCTCCATATGGGTGAAAACTTTTCGGGAGGGGCGTTAAACAAAATACAATTCATCAATCGACATTCTGCCTCCTAATTTACACCTAATGATGCTGATACAAATGTCACAGGATGAAATAATTCATATTTAACATACTAATATAATTTCATTACGTTACTCATTTCATCGTAAGTCGTTTCATTTCATTCATATTCATGGGGATGAACGCTGATTGGTAGAGAGAGGAGTGTGAAAGGTCAGTATCGTTTGTGTGTGGTTGTGAGTATCCTGTGAGTTGTTTTCCTGGTTTGGTGCTATATTAGCAAGATTCGCGCCAATTCCAGAAACTAACCCAGCAACACTCCATACCCGGACTGAGTGACTTATTATTCACGTATTGTCATATCAAAGAAACTAAGTTTTACTACAGTTTGTGTTCTTCCGAGTTTACGGTAAGAGTTTAAATTTACTCTATTGGTAAATATTTATCTATTACATTAATTTATAAATATTTTGAAATCATTATTTTAATATAACTAAAAGTGTGAATGATAGAGTGAGAGAGAACTTAATTACATGTATTTTACATAATTTTTTGATCATCCTCCAGAATTAGGATATAACAATAAAGAACTTTAGAACTCAAACTACCAGTGTGCTTTAATTAAATATATGACGGTTACAATGGCGCCCACGCAAATTGGTTATTTCTTGCACTTTTCCAGGAAGCTTTCCTTCACTTTACCAACAGTGTTTTAACTTATTGTTTGTGATATTTGCTTTCACCAGTATTTTTCTTCCTGTAACAAGTTTGCTTTCCATGTTTGTTTTTTTTTGCTGGTTTTTTTTTTTTTTTTTTTTTTTTTGCTGTTTGCTTTTTCATTGCTATTGTTTCTCAATCAAGACTCTATAAAGTCTATGTGATCTTTCAACTCAAGATAAAACACTATACCAGTCCCTAGATGAACAGATTCACCAAAACTATAATCATACTGGAAACACGATTCATTGATGAGATCGATCACTGTTCGTTATCTTCACCTTTCAATGATCACTGTTCGTTATCTTCACTTTTCAATGATCACTGTTCGTTATCTTCACCTTTCAATGATCACTGTTCGTTATCTTCACCTTTCAATGATCACTGTTCGTTATCTTCACCTTTCAATGATCACTGTTCGTTATCTTCACCTTTCAATGATCACTGTTCGTTATCTTCACCTTTCAATGATCACTGTTCGTTATCTTCACCGTTTGATATAAAGAAGTTAGACATGTGTGATCTGAATAATAAAAGTTTATTTCCCCATCCAGATGAGAACCGCTGTGATCTTTGCTGTTCTCTGTGTGGCGGCGGTGTCCGCCGCACCAGGCTACAAGTACAGCCATGGGGGGTACGGCCACCACAACTACTATCCCGCAACACAGTACTACGGCAGTAACCATGGCTACAGATACGGCCTCGGCAGTCAGTATGGATACAACAACTATTACCCCGGACGTAAGCATGAATGATATACGTGTTTCCACTGGACAGACATTCTGGTTGTCATGTATTTGTCATTTTTTTCTGTTTATTCATTTATATATCTACTACAGATTTCAGGGAATGTTAATCACTACAAATTATAAGTTACACACTCACATAAAACTTTGACTTCATAGATTATCTAAGAGTTACTCAATCAAAATAATATGTTTCTCCAATGTCTCAAGTTATTTTTTGTTCATATTCTTTCATGTTTAGTAGGTCTAATAATATTCTTTCATGTTTATGTCTAATCACATCATTTCATGTGTATGTCTAATCATGTCATTTCATGATTAGTAGATCTAATCATTTCATGTTTAGTAGGTCTCATCATTATATTATTTCATGTTTAGATCTCATAATTTCATGTTTAGTACGTCTCATCATTACATTATTTCATGTTTAGTAGATCTAATAATTTCATGTTTAGTAGATCTAATTATTTCATGTTTAGTACGTCGCATCATTATATTATTTCATGTTTAGTAGATCTAATCATTGCATGTTTAGTACGTCGCATCATTATATTATTTCATGTTTAGTAGATCTAATAATTTCATATTTAGTACGTCTAAACTATAAATATAACACGTTCAATATGGGTAAACATCAATTATTTCATGTTTAATAGATCTAAACACCATACTATTTCACGTTTATTACGGCTAAGAATTACGTTTTACTTTTCAGAATCCTACTATGGACACCGCAATCCATACAGATTTGGCCTTGGGTCTCAATATCAACGAGGCGGTTTCCCCTATACTGGAGGCTACAGACACCAGTATCAATACGGGTCTCCATACGGCGGTTATGATTATGGACTTAGATCAACTTTCAAAAGAGGAACATACTAAGTAAACAGGCATTAAGGTATGTTGAAATACTATGATATACGCCATCATATATTGTTGTCTTTTAACTGTATAGCCAACAAGGTATGCAGCCATACTGAGTAGATTGGCATACTGAGCAGACATATAATAATATATATTGGCATACCAAATACACTGTCTGTGTTCTTAGCTGATGTGTTGTAAGAGAGAGAGAGGGGGAGAGACAGAGAGAGAGAGAGAGAGAGAGAGAGAAAGAGAGAGAGAGAGAGCGTTGTTTATTTATTTATTTAACACATTTACTACTTTATTTAGTGGATATCACCCATTACATCAATTCTAATTATTACATTACATGTATGTTCTCCTCTGCCGTATGTGACGTCAGAAAATACAAGCGTCTATTTTACGTAGTTTGTTTACAAAATGCCAGGACGCGAAATTCCCAAGAATAGAGTAACATAAATGAATATCCGGAAGGTGGGTTAACATGTGATAAAAATAATATCTCATGTATGGTTTGATTTGAATTATATTCAACTCGTGTTTCTATCACCTCGCCAAGGCCTGGTGATAACAGACACACAACTCGTTGAATATGAATCATAGCAAACCACAATCCATGTGAGATCATATATTTTCGGGCTCACCCCGGGTGTAACCAGTCAGCAGGGTATGCTTACTTCTCGTAGGCATCTGATCCCCTCTGGTGCGTCCAGGGATCTTATTTGCTCGGCCTTTCGTTTATATTCGTAGAATGTTTTTGTTTGTCTTGAGATAAAGACAGGTCATCCCTAAGATCTGTCTAGTTTTTCGTATCCTTAGTCAAACACGGACCCATGGACATGCCATAAGTGTGATCAGGTGCCTAGGATGCATAAGCATCCCCTGATGACCAGTCAAACCCGCTGTGAGCACTTATCTCGATCGATTAAACGGAGTAATCCGTGGTCAAAATCAATATGTAAAGAATGATCTCAGCTGGTATGAAACATGCCAGAAAGCAGTTGACCTAATGAAACATTTCTGTGTCTTATAACGTTGTGTCTAGGGGTCCATGTTTGTTCTGTTCTCAATGTCGTATTCCTCATAGGCTTTATAAGATCATCTCTGTTCGTAATCTTCATGTTATCATCAATGAAAGGTGAAGATAACGAACAGCGATCAATCTCACAACTCCTATAAGCAATACAAAATAGAGAGGTGGGCAAACACGGACCCCTGGATATAACAGAGGTGGAATCATGTGCCGAGGAGGAGTAAGCATCCCATGTCTACAGCTCACACCCGTCGTGAACCCTATATCTTGATCATGTAAACGGAGTAACCCGTAGTCATAATCAGTGTCTCTTCTTACAGATGGAGCGTAAAATGTGAGGGATAACATCTGCAATGAGGATGAATAAAGATAGAAGAGTTGTGTATGCGACAGCAAAAATAAAATTATAGTAATTTCAAAGAATGTGTCTTTTTTTTATTTACCCACTACGTTGCTCGTGTAATTGACATTGGTCAATGTCGAACAAAGTCCAATTTATGAAGACGTACACACACAAATGATATTACAACAGCTTCAACAGTCTCATTTGAAGTCAAGCTATTTTCTCATTCCCCCTCTAAGGTCATAATGACGATATGGGCAATAACAACCTGTTATTAAAGGAGCATGGACACGATTTGAGCTGAAAATTTCGAAATCTTTTTCCCTCTATTTTAGCTCACCTGAGCTGAAGGCTTAAGTGAGGTTTCTGATTATCTGTTGTCCGTCGTCTGTTCGTCTGTCTGTAAACATTTTCGATTTCTTCTCCATAATCAATGGGCCAACTTCAGCCAAACGTGGCCAACATTATCCTTGTATTAAGGGCTTTCGAGTTTGTTCAAGGAAGGACCACACCCCTTCGGGGGGGGGGGGGGGTAACCACAAAAATGCACAAATAGGGTGGGGTCATTTAAAAATCTTCTCTAGAATTACTAAGCCAGAAGAGCTGAAATTTATATGAAAGCTCCCTGACAGTTCATATTCAAGTTTGTTCAATTCATGACCCCCGAAATTAAGATGGAGCCACAACAGGAGATCAAAGTTTTACATACATGTACAAATATACAGGGACAATCTTTAAAAATCTTACTCTCAAGAACCAATGGGCTAGGAAAGTATCAACCTACATGAAAGCTTCCCGATATAGTGCAGATTCAAGTTTGTTATATTCATGGCCCCGGAGGGTAAGATGGGACCAGAAGAGGGTATCAAAGTTTTACATCTGAATACATAGGTAAACTCTGAGAAACTTTCTTCTCAAGAACCACTGGGCTAGGAAAGTAGAAAGTAGCCAAAGTGCAGACTCAAGTTTATCAAAAGCATGACTCCTGTGGGTAGGATGCGGCTACAATAGGGAATCAAAGTTCTATATTTGAATGTATAGATACAATCTTTGAAAAATCTTCCTCTCAAGAACCAATGGGCTAGGAAAGTACATGAAAGCTTTGTGATATAGCGCAGATTCAAGTTTGTTAAAATCGTGGTCCCAAGGGTAGGATGGAGCCACAATAGGGTATCAAAGTATTACATACTATCATATGGAGAAAATCTTTGAAAGTCTTCTCATTGGGCCAAAGATAGTGCAGATTCAAATTTGTAAAAACATTGGCTCCCAGGGGTAGGTTAGGGCCACACAAAGTTTTACATGCGGATATCTATCTATCTATATATGGACGTATTTAGATATGGGCCAAGGTGACTCAGGTGAGCGATTTACTCTTATCAACGTTTAAAATACTTAAATAAGCTATTTTTAATGGTCAGCAAAATTTGAAAGTCAGTTCTCGAGGTACATGAGAGGTGCCGAGCTCACAATTCTTTGTTATGTAAACAAGGCTCAGGCTCTATTTTTGTTTACATTTAAGTTAGATATACTATTAAAAGTTCGTTTAAAACAGATTTCTCAATTTACAAGTTAGTTCTGAACATAATTCAATATTTTCTCGTGTTTAGCACATCTGATTTCGTTTTAAACATGCTATTTTCTATTAAGCAATCTATATGTAAACAAAAACATGACACGAGCCTTGATTACATAACAAATAATTGTGAGTGCTGTATCTCACTTGTAACTCAAAATTGATATTCAGATGTTGCTTGACCATTAGAAATACATTCATTAAGCACGGAAAACAATAACAAGAGGCCCATGGGCCACATCGCTCATCTGAGTCACCTTGGCCCATATCTGAAGACTTTCCATATATATTTGCATGTAAAACCTTAGTCCCTATTATGGCCCAAACTACCCTTTGCAAACTTGAATCTACACTATGTCAGAAAGCTTTCATGTAAATGTCAACTTCTTTGGCCCAATGGTTCTTGAGAAGAAGATTTTTAAAGCTTTTTCCTATATTTGTATGTAAAACTTTGACCCCCCCCCCCCCCACTTGTGGCCCCATCCTAACCCACGGGGCCATGATTTGAACAAACTTGAATCTGCACTATGTCAGAAAGTTTTCTTGTAAATGCAAGTTGAAGATAACGAACAGTGATCAATCTCATAACTTTGCTGACTCAGTGGTTATTGAGAAAAAGATTTTAACTATATATTTGTATGTAAAACTTTGATCCCCTATTGTGGCCCCATCCAACCCCCGGGGACCATGATTTGAACAAACTTGAATCTGCATTATGTCAGGGAGCTTTCATGTAAATATCAGCTTTTCTGGCTTAGTGGTTCTTGAGAAGAAGATTTTTAAAGATTTTTCCTATATATTTGTATGTAAAAATTTGATCCCCTATTGTGGCCCCATCCAACCCCCGGGACCCATGATTTGAACAAACTTGAATCTGCATTATGTCAGGGAGCTGTCATGTAAATCTCAGCTTTTCTGGCTTAGTGGTTCTTGAGAAGAAGATTTTTAAAGATTTTTCCTATATATTTGTATGTAAAACTTTGATCCCCTATTGTGGCCCCATCCAACCCCCGGGACCCATGATTTGAACAAACTTGAATCTCCATTATGTCAGGGAGCTGTCATGTAAATCTCAGCTTTTCTGGCTTAGTGGTTCTTGAGAAGAAGATTTTAAAAGATTTTTCCTATATATTTGTATGTAAAACTTTGATCCCCTATTGTGGCCCCATCCAACCCCCGGGACCCATGATTTGAACAAACTTGAATCTGCAATATGTCAGGAAGCTTTCAGGTAAATTTCAGCTCTTCTGGTCCAGTGGTTCTTGAGAAGAAGATTTTTAAATGACCCCACCTTATTTTTGTGATTATCTCCCCTTTGAAAGGGACATGGCCCTTCAGTTGAACAAACTTGAAAGCCCGTCACCCAAGGATGCTTTTGGCCAAGTTAGGTTGAAATTGGTCCAGTGGTTCTGGAGAAGAAGTCGAAAATGTGAAAAGTTTACGGACAGACAGACAGACGGACGCCGGACAAAATGTGATCAGAATAGCTCACTTGAACCTTCGGTTCAGGTGAGCTAAAAAGTGAAAAATGAAATTTCAGCTCAACCGTGTCCATGTCCCTTGAAATGGATACTGTCAGTATATTTCTTTAGAGATTTATTTCGATTGACATATTGGATTGTGTTATACTACACTAGTACGATAATCGGATAGGAATGGTGACTACCGAATAACACCTTTTTGTCGATAGAAAGCACGCCAGTTACATTTATCTAATATTTTTTATATTGACGTCACCAGCTGTTAAAAAAACGGGTTCGTATCTTATTTTATTTCATTGAACATTGATACAAACGGCAAACTAACAAAACAACTTTGTGACAAATCAGTTGACTTCAGCTCTTACAGCGTCAACTTTCCATAGTTGTGTAGTAATGTTCCATTATATTATTAAATGCAAATCACTCAGAAAAAATAATGGATATTGTCATCTGCCTAAAGTGTTTACGTCTCTCAACTGACTGCATATGCGAAAGCATCTTCTGCATATTAAAAGTTACTGACAGATAATTTAACGTTTCAGGGGTTTCAACAGTCTATTCAGTCAGATCACTGTTCGCTATCTTCAGCTTTCTATATAATCTATTTAAAGTGACATTTCGCAAAGTCTATGATCTTTGTAATGATGTTATTTGCGTTTACCAAGATATCACTAGATAGAATGCTGCTTGGCGTCTTCTATACAAATTGTCACGTGGTTCTTTACGTGCGGATTGTGACTGTGGTTTACTCCTTATCAAGATATAGGGCTCAGTGTGGATGCGACCGGTCTATAAGGGATGCTTACTCCACCTAGGCACCTGAACCCACATTTTATATATCCAGGGGTCCGTATTAGCCTTTCTCTTGGTTTTTCATTTAGTTATGAGATTGATCACAGTTCGTTATTTTCGTAATTATATGTTTGCCCTTCCCTTAATTGTGTATTCTATTTAGGATTTATGCTTATTTCTACTAAGCACCTGACCTCACGTCGGGAATACTGCAGGATCCGTGCCTGCCCTACTCTCTATTTTGTATTCCTTAAAAGGAAAATGTCAAATTTCTAGAGCCTTCATTGAAGTTCCTGCTTGACTGAATTAATGGGAATGAATACGTTTGACCTGCTGTTGTATCTACTAGAGATAAATGGCGTGTAGAATGATATAACCAATCCTGTTTCATTCTCACAAAGGTTCACGCACTGTGTAATCATTCTTGATCAAGCATTCCATTGCGTAAAACACACCTTTGTGTCAAAAATATCCTTTTAATAAAGAGAGAGATGTTAATCGCATACTAATTTGATGTTTGTTTTTCCTGCATTGATATCAAACAATTCGTACAACTTGAAAAACCGACTCATTCGGAAAGGGTCCTGTTGAGAGCCCGGTTCATGTCGTGCATGCACTTTTCTTAATGACAATGAATTCAATAATGTTTATAACGGTAGAGAGGGCTAATAATATTTTTTCGATTTTTTTTTTACATTTCAATTGCAGGAATAACTACGTTTGTATGAAATACATTAGGCCCACGGGCCTTAACGATCACCCGAGTACGCATATACATTAGGCCCACGGGCCTTAACGATCACCCGAGTACGCATATGTTTTGGTCTTTAGAAATCCTCGTGTTACCTGTGTTATCCATTTGTATACTTTATAGTACATGAGAGATCTATTGTTATCACTATCATACACAATTCATAGAATTCTTAAAATGGTGAAGAACTTATCTTTTATCACATTGAAACATGATTTTCTATATGAGTTCTAAACGGACAAGCAATTGGGCTTTTTTTTTCTTTTCTTTTTTTGGCAGTTTTTTTTTTTTTTTTTTTTTTCAGTTTTCAAAAGGGTTCGTTGGCTTATTGGTTTTTATATAGGTAATTATGCAGAATGTTTACCTGCTTGGTGTTCAGTTATAAGAACTTCCTAGAATAAACTGCATTTTCAACATATGATCAAGTGATCCCACTCCTGCACCTGAACTCAGGGGTCAGGGGTCAATCACTTCACATTGCTTATCATAATCATAGTTTTATTGTTTGATGCCCAACATTAAAAAAGGTGTCCTATTGCATTTCCAATAGATAATGGATCATCAATTTTACAATTTCGTAGAGGGCTTGATTTCCTTTATAATCATAGAGCTATTTACCGGTCATGATAGCTCAGTGGTAGAGCGTTCGCTTCGTAACCGGGAGGCCGTGAGTTCAAGCCCCGCTCATACCATAACCGGGTCAAACCTAAGACGTCAACATCGGTAGGGGATGTTCGTTCACCAATCGCAAACGGGGGTTCGGTGTCTCGGCGGTGGCACGTGAAAGCACCCTCGCTGCTACGGCCGTCAGCAATAAGCTTGTGAACTGGTTTTAGGAGGACGTGTTGAGAGACCGCAAGTCATGTTGTGTTGAATTGTGGACAACAACATCTCGTACGACTCAATCCTCATTATAATCATGAAAACGTAAGAAGTAGTTATAGGTCACCCGAGTCATTCAGGTGACCTGTTGTCGGCGATCTTCGTCCGTCCTCGGGTGTCGTCCATTAGGAATTTTACATTTTTACATCTTGAACACTGCATGGCCAATTGTTACCAATTTTGGTCAGAAGCATTGTTAGAATAAGAGGAATATGAATTGCTAAATGTATTGCTTGGCGCTCCTGGAGCCCCATGGACACGGCCAACTATGCTAAAAGGGTCATATATTCAAAAATCGTTTTCTTTACTCCCACATATATGAAGAAAAATTAAATGCACGAGTATTGTGTCCTTGAAGTCTTCAAAAATTGTGAAATTCATGGCCCCGGGGTCAGGGGGTTCAGGTCCAAGTGCAGGACTACGATTACCATGTCGTGAACATGTATTACATCTTATCAAATCGTCTTCTATATTCCCATATATATTTGGAAAAAAAACAACTAAATGCATGGTTACGATGTCCCTGAAGCGCGAATTTTATGACCGGGCCAATATGATCATGTAATGAACAAGTATTAAATCGTAGAAAGTCACCTTATTAACCCTCATATATATTTGAGAAAATTTAAATGCTTGATTATGATGTCCATGAAGTTCTCTACTAAATTGTGAAATTCGTGGCTCCTGGGTCAGAGGTTCATGTCCTTGGACAGGGCTAAAATGGCCAAAAATAAGAATGTATAAAAATTATTTTTCAACCTCTACCTTCATTCATGGGAGATAAAACAAATGCATGGTTATGATGTCCGCAATGTCCTCTTAAATTGTGAAAGTTACGGTCCATGGGTCGGGGGTGGGGGATGGGGTGGTAGGGGGTGTCAAAATGGTGTATATGCTTTAAATTTCCATTTCTCCTTATTCTGTAAATTGTTAGGAATTATATGCATATTTTGAAGGATCATAATCATATTGAGCCTCAAATGCATATATGAGATTGCGTGTATTAGATATGATACTCTGGTGACCGTTAGAGCCCATGCGCCTCTAGTTCTAAGATGAAATACGTTATTGATATATGACCACGTCAGACCCACTGTAGGGTCTGAACCCTAACACCAGTGGCCATGAATGCCATAGCTTTGAACTCATTGCTTATCTTAATCATTTAATCAGTTTGACTGCTTAATGTCCAGGATTAAAAATGGGTTTTACGATATAATACATTTTCAATATGTGGTCAACTTAGTCCCACCCTGAAGTATGCGATCTTGAATATAACAAGTTGGTAGACTATCATAGATAACCTTAGATTGATTGATTGATTGATTAATGTTTTCCGCCATACTCAACCATTTTTCAGTTTTCTGGTGGCGCCCAGGTTTTATTGGTGGAAGAGAGAACCCAGATACAATGTACCTGGTAAGAGACCACCGACCTTCCGAAAGTAAACTGGAAAACTTTCTCACTTACCGGCGCGAGCGGGATTGGAACCTGCGCCGACAGAGGGGAGAGGCCGTGTGATTTTGAGCGCGATGCTCTCACCACTCGACCACGGAGGCCCCTGTTAACCTTAGATATCCAAGAGTAAAGCATAAGATTTTAAAAGACTGAATCAATGTTGATGGTTTCAACCCCACCCCTCAATCCCAAGAGAGGGAAACATCATTAAATTTACAATTTTTGTTCCTCTTTATCAATAAATGCTATTTACCAAAATTGTTGAGAATTCGTTCAGTCGTTCAAGAGGAGAAGCTGAAAATGTTCAAAAGTTTACGCACAATATACTGCAACGAACGGATAAAAAAGGCCACAAGATTACCTCATAAAACCTCAAAGAATGACCAATTCAACTTAATTAGTTGATCATCATCCGAGGTCACAAAAAATATTTGGCGGGTGGAAAGATTCTATTTTTTTAAATTCTTATTTCCAGAGAAAACAAAATAATGAAAAAAGGCATCACACAAAGTGTTAATCAAGTTAACATTTGAAGAATCCTTGGTAGAAGATATAAAACCAATATTCTGTGACTGTGTTAAATCATTCACTCGGGTTAATGGGAAGCAAGTTTGTTTGAAATTGAAATTTTTGCGAAAATAAAAATAAATCGTGGTGGGCCCTCTTTGAGGAGCGGGCGGGGATGATAATCTATCAATTGATTATAATTGGCCTATAGTAACTGTAATGTCGAAGTTGGCTGTATTCCTGGTAGCTTACCTCATGACCAAAACGCTATACATACTTTCCCTCCCATGATATGTGATTTAATATGATTTGTTAGGCCGTTCTTGTCACACTGATTTTAACTACAGATTACATTATTCCGTTTACCTAATCAAGATATAGGGCTCACGTCGGGTGTGACCGGTCTACAGTGGATGCTTACTCCCCCTAGGCACCTCATCCCACCTCTGGTGTGTCCAGGGGTCCGTGTTTACCCAACTCTCTAATGTGTATTGCTTATTGGAGTAATCCGTAGTAAAAATCACTGTGCTACCTCTGGTATTTCCAGTTCTTTGTTTTGCTCTGTTCTTCATTTTGTATTCTTTATACGATTTTTGAAATTGATCGTTGTTCGTTATTTTCACCATTATTACAGTTTCGATTTATGTGTATTTGCATATCGCATATGCCTACATGTATAGCTGTGTTTGCTCAGATCAAATATACAATATTATTGCGATATGCAAATAATTAAAAACAAAAGCACGAAAATGTCAGTCATGAATTGTATAGAAGACAACATGTTGGTCTTCTCGCTTTCTTACAGTGTCCCATGGTTTGTGATCGAAATAAAACAGTACGTTTGCGACCAATCAACAATCCTGACTTCATTATCCGATAACCTTAACACCATTTCTAAAAATAGACATGATCCTCATAATTTAATGAATGGTAATTATGATGACTGGCATGTGTTAATGAAATGTGTAGTGTTATAAATCAATTATTCCTCTGCACTTTTCATAAGAAGTATTTAAGATAAACAAAGATCAAAAAGGGGAATAAAGAGGGAGATTTTCTTGTGGTTTTAGTAGTTTTTCGATTTGATTAATTTTCTTACCAGACAGTCAGTGGGAAACACCCTACATTCATGTGCATGATATGAATGGAATCTTGCTGGAAAGGAAATTATCGCAAAGTTCTTATCTACCACTTTTCCGATTCATATATATAGTATACGCTATAAAAATGGTAAATTGAAAATAGGTATGCGGTATGTAACACTGCAATTTGATTTCGTTTTCGAAGGTGTAATATAAGTGAAAAAATTCGAAAATGTGCTAAATCATAGTTTTGTATGCATCTTTTACTATAGGCATTGGTGAAATTAAAACTAAGTTTAAGATTTTATCAAAATAAATATTTTGTCTATTAAATATATAGCATTATATAGAAATCAATTTTTGTATGGGGAGACAATAATGTAATTTTACTTCATTCAGTGCCTCTGGATAGGTTTTCTAACACAAATATTAATATTAAAAGTTTATAAACCTTATTTCAGCGTGTCATTGAAATTGAAAATCACAACTTTGCAACAAAAAATTTCGACACCACAATGACAGCTAGTATTGCTTTAAATTAAAACAACAAATAACAATCGAAGTCAAATTAAAAAAAAAAAAAATATCAACAGAAATAAAGAGGTGGTTTGTCGGAAGCGATTGGTCGCGTTAGTCGAAGGTTAAGGATGCTAGTTTAGTGACCGGAAGTGACCGGAGGCCCCAGACTCGATTCATGATCCCAGCGCGACATTCAGTCGTAGATTTACCGTACAAAATGATTGTTTCTTCTACAAGGTACAGGAAACAGAAATCATGGTAGGTATTTTCAAAATAAAGAACCCACACTTCTGCGACTCATGACGTCATGCATTGGTCAAGATTTATCCAAATTCCCCTAAACCAGGGAGACAGCTTATATAGGCTATGTTTCCTGCCCAAGTATCGTCTATAAGAGACCGGAAACAGAAGTTGTGGTAGGTATTTGTAAAATAAAGAACCCAAACTCCTGCGGGCCTTGACGTCATGCATTGGTCAAGATTTATCCAAATTCCCCTAAACCAGGAAGGGAGCTTCCTGAAGATATATAGGAAGATATATAGGCTAAGTTTCCTGCCCGATCACTTTTATTGAATGAATTTTGTTTAAGTTAAAAACCCTGATAGTGTTTGTAAATGAGTCAAACATTCTTGAATGGGCCGATTTCAATTATCATATTGGTATCAGAATTGCCTATTTCATAGTTGAATGACCACCAATGATCATGTATCACTGTCCAGTGGTACAGGAAGTAGGTCAGAAAGATGTGAATGAATTGGAGCGTTAAATGATTACGTTTTGCTGGAGGTATTATTGGAATACATAAATCTACGAACTCTATCGCTGTAAATCAAGTAAACAAAATGCGCAGTTTTATCAAGCGTGATGTGAAATTAAATGTGAGGTTGGAAATCTAAAAGACAACAGTACTTTTGTAGATATGGTGGCCTGTGTGTCCTTTAAAGAATAACCAAGGATGCATTAAAATCTAGAGTCTAAAATGAAGAAAATCTTTTATTCGTATTTTATATTTTTCGTATTGTGTATTATTATACTTTCATGTAAAATACTCGAATCTGATTGGTCGAGAAGCATTTGAAAAAACATATTGTTACCCTCTGAGAAGAGAAAGCACGCGTCATAGGGTGATAATATCTAGCAACGGGTAACAGTACTTGACAACGGGTGATATTATAAAAAATTATCACATGCATCAAATTTATGCACGTACGGTTCGCCGTAGATTGTTAGACGACGTCATTTGAACGTTTGTAATAAACGGGAATACCCGCATCGATATACGAAATATCGCATGACAGTGATTGATCAAATGTCAACAGACGTAAGTTTGTCTGCTTTCCTGTTTACATAACATTCAGTATAATAAAACAAATATTGCATGTAGTTGAGGGTGACATTGAAATTTTCACCCCTCGAGAAACCATTGTCAACCTCGGCTACGCCTCGGTTGACAATGGTTTTCTCGGGGTGAAAATTTTCAATGTTACCCTCAACTACATGCAATATTTATATAATACCGTATAGCGTTCTTTTTTCCGCGGGTCTAAAATGTGGTAATTTGTTGGCTCTAAGGTATGCTAATAATTTTAGCGGAATAAATGTTGGCGGATAGGGAAGAGTTATCTCTCTTGCAAATACTTAAGTCGCAAATGAGTGCATATTTCGCGAGTGAAATTTTTGTGGAGAGCTATCCAACAGCTAAAATTAGCCAATTTTATCACCCTGCAGGGAAAAAAAACTCGCTACACGGTATATATTTTCTATCTTGTGTTTTATAATGTACACCTCTTTATTTACAATTCATATCTCATTGTTTTTGTTCAATACATATGCTCTATATACTCTATATCGTGTAATCGATATTTTAGGTCACCTGAGTCACTCAGGAGAGCTGTTTTCGTTGGTCTTAGTCCGTCGTCGTCGTTAATAATTTCATATTTATAACGTCTTGAAAACTACAACAATTATTACCTTTTTGTTGTGAACCGTCTTTATGTTAAGATAAATGTAAACTGTCAAATCCATTGTCTTAGCTCTCCCAGGTACTCATGGGTGGAGACAAAACTGCAAAAAATGTCAATTTTTGTAAATTCTTCTCTATTCCCATACACGTGAGAGGAAAAACCAATTACATGAAGCCCTCTACCAAAGTTGTGAAACTTATGATTTTTTGGTCAGGGGTTCCTCTCTATATGGCTATATAGTAAAGATATATTGAATCTTAGAAAATATCATCTACATGTAAGAAAATCCAAATGCATGGTTATGATGTCCATGAAGCTTTCTACCTAAAATGTTAAATTCATGACCTCTGGGTCAGGGATTCACACCCTAGGGTAGGGTCAATATGGCCATATAGTGAGATATCTTAAATCTTTAAAAATCTTCTCTCCTCCCATATATGTATGAGAAAAACTAAATATATAGTAAAGATGTTCGTGAGACGTTCTACCTAAGTTGAGAAAATCGTTGCAACTGGGTTAAAGGTTTCGGCCAAGTGTGGGGCAAAGATGACCATATACAGTTAAAATGCATTAAATCTTAGGGGGTGTCATTTTCGTTACTTCTACTTACTAATTCGGTCGCTAAAGATAAACTGAATGCATGGGTATGATGTTTATGAAGCCTTAATCTACATGTAGTTAAATTGTAAAATGCATGTCCCTGGCCAGGTCAGGAATCATAATTAGGACAGGCGTAATATGGCTATACATACACAGTTATGAAACGGACAATTATTAAATAGAACAAAACACATACATGCATATTGACATCACAAGTCATCCATACATATACGTGAACTCCATAGAAACACATTTACACACTGTCTATCTGACCTGTTGCATACCAACTGGTAGGTCTTGCCACACTGATTTTGACTACCGATTACTCCGTTTACCTGATCAAGATATAGGGCTCACGGCGAGTGTGAATATAGCCACTTAGACATGTAGTATATGAATGTTATATTGTTGATTTGCTTTGTGTTTATATGACGGTTTTGTCCTTTAAAAACCTGTCTAGCATAAAATCAGGCAATACTGTCCAAATCGTAGGTTACCACATCTTGATGAAATTTGGTGGGTAGGTAGACATCCAAAATAGTAATTGAAAATCCCCTCTAAAAATTGCTATTTTCAACATGGTCGCAATACTCAGCGCCATCTGTATTTTGCATATTTTATCAATATTATATGTAAAAATCCAGAAAAAGGGTAAAAATCAAATTTAATTTATTTCACTAAAAAATTAAATCTCTTTTTTTTAAAAAGTATTTCAAAGTTACAACAGACACTCTTCTTCCAAAAACCGCATAAGTCATAATCAAATCAGTACCCCTTGCTAGTTGTAAGAGACGACTGACTGGGGTGGTCCTTCGGATAAAACCGCAAAAATCGAGGTCCCGTGTCACAGCAGGTGTGGTACGGTAAAGATCCCTCCCTGCTCAAAGGCTATAAGCGCCGAGCATGGACCGAAATTTTGCAGCTTTTCACTGGCAATGGTGACGTCTGTGCACACATGAGTGAAATATTCTCGAGAGAGACAACCAATCAATCTTGACGACTTTTATTGAAAATCTCCACATTTTCACACAAGTTGTCATAATTAAGGAGATATTCTTTAATTTTAAGAATAGAATCTGGTAACTACATATATGCAGTAATCGTATTCACCATTACGACAAAATGTGAACTAGCTTTCAAAGGTGTTGAAAGTAGTTAATGAGCTAGCTTTAATTTAATTAAGAGGTATTAAATACTGCAAGTAAATGAGGGTGGTACTCGGACAGAATGTAAAGAAGTTTAACTATATCAAAGTCAATGAACTGGGACACTTATGATTTAATTAAGAAGTAATTTTAATCAAGACGTAAATTGTCCTGTTACTTTTCACAAATAGAAATAGAGGTATAAATAACAACTATTTGCATTAGAGAAATGGAATGTGCCATTAGATAAGAGGAATGATTTACAATTTAGTTCATCGGATTCAAAAGCAATTATTATTCAGAAACATTCTTGTCAAATCTTGATTTATTGAATTAATGGATCTACACGGCGATTTTTCATTGGTTGGGTACTATGTACAAAATACTATATAAAGGTGTTTTTTCTTTTTCAAATTGTCTGCCTACCTGATCTGATAAAGTAAGTATATTGGGTTTTATTTTACTTATTGTTCTAATCATGAAATATCTATTTACTCATGTATTTAAATACAAGGGATAAAACTACTCCAAATTGTATCGTGTTTCAAAGTTATCTAACTTTAAAGCTGCATATTTCGGTCTTTTCACGAAGGAAAGAACAAACACATGAGTGAAATCGTTTTTTATCTTGTTTTCAATTATTTATGAAATCAATTCGATGTAAATTACGACCATAAATTTATCTCTCTCCCTCTCTTTGAAAAAATACAACCTTTTATCTAACAATTCTGTTACCTTCACTTTCACCGCCTAGTCTCCCTAGATGTATTATCATTCAGCGTCTTGTTCTGTGAAATATTTCATTTCTAACCTTAAAATTGCTGTTTCTTTTTACGTTCGATATTTTAAAATCATTTTAGAATTTCTACAATTTTCTACGCAATATTGATTGATACATTGTATTAAGGGAAATTGAACTTATTATAAGAAAATTAAAAGTCCCATTAGATTTTCAACAAAACCCACAAGATTTTTAATTGTATTATTACTTTATAACATTTTAATTTGCATACAAACGTTTATTCAAGTATGGCATTTGCAAATTTCCATAGAATTGTGTTAAAGTTGAAAATGAATTTTAATCATAGAAGTTTATTAAAGTTACAAATGAATTTTCATGATAGAGTTTTGTTAAAATTACAAATTAATAGTCCTTATAGAATTTTGTTAAAGTTACAAATCAATAGTCCTTATAGAATTTTGTTAAAGTTACAAATCAATATTCCTTACAGAAATTTGTTAAAGTTACAAATCAATATTCCTTACAGAAATTTGTTAAAGTTACAAATCAATATTCCTTACAGAAATTTGTTAAAGTTACAAATTGATATTCCTTATAGAATTTTGTTAAAATTACAAATAAATTTTCCTCATAGAATTTGTTGAAGTTGCAAAATAATTGTCCTCATAGAGTTGAAGTTTGTTTTCATAAAACCATTACTTGTTTTCCATCTCCACTTAACAAGATGATAATTCCCAGCTGCAAAATTGAAAATTCATCCTTTGATTTCGAAACAGTAATTCCATCCATTACAATTAGTGATTATATTGACTGAACATTATAAGTTTAGCCTATTATATTGACTTAACACTATATGTTTACCCTGTTATATTGCCTGAACAATATGAAATTAGCCTGTTATATTGACTGAGCACTATAAGTTTAGCTTATTATATTGACTGAACACTATAAGGTTAGCTTATTATATTGTCTGAACACTATAAGGTTAGCTTATTATATTGACTGAACACTATAAGGTTAGCTTATTATATTGACTGAACACTATAATTTATCGTTATATTAACTTAACACTATAATTTACCGTTATATTGACTGAACATTATGATTTACCGTTATATTGACTGAACACAATGATTTATCTTATTATATTGACTGACCACTATAAGTTTAGCTTATTATACTGACTGAACACTATAATTTACCGTTATATTGACTGAACACTATAATTTACCGTTATATCGACTGAACACAATGATTTACCCTTATATTGACTAAACACTATAAGTTTAGCTTATTATATTGACTGAGCACTATGATTTACCTTGTAGTTGCCGCCATGCTGAAAGTCGCTGTTCTGATTGTTGGTTTCGCCTTGGCTGTGGCCATTCCGAATAACGACTACTACCCCAAGGGAGACTACTACCCCAAGGGAGACTACTACCCAAAGTAAGTAGTGTAAAGATATAACAATAGTAAACATGGAAAGGCATACATTGTTTATGTTCTTATTCGACCAGTCTCAAACGAACATAAAATATTTACTACCTGATTCAAAATCATAGCAACACCTTTTATGGGTAATTGCTCCAAGACTTGCACATTTCGAGTGAAGAATCCAAAATAACACTTGAATAAATTGAAAGTATCTGTAATGTTTATACAAGGACTAACAGGATTGTTAGAATCCTTTTCTGTGTCCACGCCCATCAAATCGTTTTCGGAGTCAGACATAGTACAGCGTGTGAACAGCGCAGTCTTGAGCTCGAATGAATGAGAAACAGAACCTGCTAATCATGCTCTACATAACCGGTCTTACTGGTATGACACGTATGAATTCCTTTACAAACTATAAATAGTAACCACGTGTTCGGCGTAACAGGTTAGATTTATCAACCAGCAATAAATATGTTTGTAACGACCTTTTGTTCCAAGAATAAGACGTGAAGGTTACCGGTCATGTGTAGCGATAAGCGCTCGCAAGACCAGATCGAGTCACATGCGTCAAGTGTAGCATTAATTACGCACAAGATCGGAGTCACATGTGGCGTTAAGCACTCACAAGACCAGAGTCACGTGTAGCGTTAAGCCTTGCAAGACTGAAGTCACAGGTCGCGGTAAATGCTTGTAAAGGCTTTCAAGGTTAAAGTCAAACATAAAATAGGTGTAGAGCTTCACGAAAACCGACTGTCATCTGTTTATGAGAGATATATCCTTACATATGTGTTATAATAAAACAATAATTCCTTCAATCAATCATATAGCAATATTACATATAACTGATTTGATAATGTCAATTTCTTACCTGCGAAAGTACAACCCAGATCAATGTCGGTCGTGTAGTATTGTGCTTCATGAACAGAATATTCCGGATTCAATTCTGCGTCAGATTTAATACATTTAACTTAAAATAGGCTGTGAATGTCCCTTTGTCAGGTGCCCGGCATTATAAGGCACAGGTCTTTTGGATGAGACATGGTATGCTTTATTCTCAATCTGATTAAAATAAGATCTTTGATCCGCTCCGTTATTGTTATGTCGCTACACAAAGCGACATATATTGTTATGTCGCTACACAAAGCGACATAACAATAACGAGCGGATCAAAGATCTTATCTTAATCAGATTGCTTTATTCCTAACAGCTAACCTTGAGCGATATACACAGTTAAACATGCATTGCCAACATATCTACATTATTTGAGCTTAATTAGTTATTCTGAAATGGGGAGTACAACAACAAACAAATGAATAATCTGTACAACAAACAAACAAAAAATAACATGTACAACAAATAAATTGTACAACAAACGAACAGAAAACCTGAACAACAAGCAATTAACCTATACAACGAGTAATTAACCTATACAACGAGCAATTAACCTATACAACAAGCAATTAACCTGTACAACAATTAATTAGCCTGTACAGTAAATATTCTATACTTGCTAATTTCAGGAATTATGGATACAATGGAGGCTTTGGAAACTTCTTCCGTAACCGCTTCCAGTCTTTCCCAGGACGTCAATACCACCAAGGTTATTATCCATTTGGCAATTCTCTCGGACTCGGCGGCTTTCCATATAATCAAGGACGTCAATACAGCTATTTTCCACGTGGTCAATATAACTACGGTTATTATCCATTTGGTCAACAGCAATCCGGATATTTTCAATATGGTCGAAACCCCTACGGATTCCCAGGCAGCAACTTTATGAATAATGGATAC
Source organism: Ostrea edulis (assembly GCF_947568905.1). Lineage (NCBI taxonomy): Eukaryota > Metazoa > Mollusca > Bivalvia > Ostreida > Ostreidae > Ostrea > Ostrea edulis. The sequence continues at coordinate 29,987,936 of NC_079171.1, forward strand.
CTTAGAGGCTTCAACAACAATCAATATCTTTTTGGAGGTAACTATAATTACATGTATTATCAAGGTAACTATAATTATTATCCAGGTAAACTACGTCAGAGGCAAACGTTTTGTCTCAGGGTTTCCTTTATGGTAATTATATATTTTACGTTTTCCTTTTTCGTCACTAGCTATTTTGTTTCCATTTTCGTGTCAATGGCAGACTAAACTAGAACCTCAAATTAATGACAAACATGATGATGTAACTTTTTGCATCACCAATGTATCATACTTAAGTAGCAATATAGCCTACATGTGGTGGGGTTGGGTTTTGTTTTGTCTGTC